>NW_026860104.1:0-185000 GCF_026571515.1 Ruditapes philippinarum
TTAAAGACAATATTTGTAAATTTGAATATTTCAAAAGAAAGGAAATTCGAATATTCAAAAGAAAGGGAATTCGAATATTCAAATGTAAGAAAATAAGAACATTTCCACACGTGCGTTTGTATGCATGCTTTGATAGGAGCAATGCCAGCATTTTTGAACACTTAACCAGTATTCATGTTTCCTTCATTTGTTTTTTATTATTTAAAGTATAGGCCTACATAATCACAATAATCCTATGCCAGAAAAAGATACCACTGATCTATGTATTTTTATTCATGAAAGATTTATGTCTGTATGTAATGCGCAAGTATTAAACAACTCGAGACTCTTAAACTAGCAAACAAAAACTTCAATTAGCATGACAAATTATCTTAATCATACATGTATTATTCTATTATAATTTTAAGTAATCTTATATATTTGTTCTGCGTTAGAAAAAAAAAACACTGAAAAGACTTATCAGTAAACTCTAAACAAAGATTTCTACATCACTGTATATCATAATTACTTACTGGCTTTTTCAAATCATCTGCTCCGTGTTTAGAGCAACTGGTAAGGAACACGGATCGCTCCGTACTCTTGTCGCTCCGCACAATACTGGATCGCGTCGACCAGCTTACGTTAACATCAGATACCGACATGGCTGATATTAGAATAGTCCCCCGATGATGCTCGCAATTTTATTAACACTGTGTTCGTATATGATCGCTAGTTCGGATAAATACCTCCATTTTGAAAAGTATATTTTTACATTAGATAAGATATGATTATATCAAAAATTCTATGTTCAGTAGCTTTATAAAGTCTGCATATATTCCAAACTTTAACTGAATTATGATCTTAAAGATTAAGGTATATCATTTACCGTTAATCTTTTAATCCGTGTTTAATCTGTTCTATTTTCAATCAATTGAAAGTAAATAATTTTAGAAATGTCCTCGTTTTGGGTCAATAATAAAAAGAATTGTCCCGTTGGAGATCTTATACGGCATAAAACGAATATGTGATCAAGGACATTTAAATATGCAAAATATCTTTTTATTACTACAGGAGTTTAAAGGTTACGCTTACGGAGATACAAAAGCAATATGTGCACTTTTTGAGTTAAGTAAACAAAAAAAAAGAGGAAATGAACTTAAGTTAATAATTAGCTTCTTCGTTACTCGGTAGCACTTCCAAATCTACACACTTAAATGCTAGCAAATATGTATTTAGCTTAATACGTAATGCTCAGGATTTAACTTTGCGTATATTCATTGCAAAATTATTGGCAAGGGTATCATACTTAAAAATCCATATGTGATTGAATGTAACGTAAACAAATGATGTGTTGACACATTAGTAATATCTGTCATATGTTGCGGTTCGGATCGAAATATCCCGAGGTTACCGAGGGACGGATATTCCGATCCGAAGCGCAAACATATGTCATATATCTTTTCTTGCATATTCTACCATATTCTATTATATTTTAAGTTCTTTATCTTTATTTTCAATTGAAATTCATATCATTACAGCCGTAACTATTTATGAAATTACAACTTCATTCATAACGGTAAAATGACGTCATCCTAAGCGTGCTATTGTACAGCACGCCACTCATCTGGCACCCCCCCCCCACACACACACATATCCCAGATGAAATTTCCGGCATGGGTAAAACTAATGGAAACGCCAGTCCGACATACAAGAAACATGTATATGCTTAGAATGTACATCCAACAACAATGCAATATCACATTTTTTGATCAACTCAATTCTTTAGTGAATTTCAACATTTTATAGGACATGCATAACCTTTCAAATACCAAACTTGACGCTATGCTGGAATATCTTCTCTTGAACACATGCGCAATAAACCCAAACGAGCACCTCTCCTTTTATTATAATTAATGTGAATGTATGTATAAGATATATCTATATTTTCTGTTTCAAAACTATGAAGATGGGTAACACGACGTACGACGAAATCTTTTTATTCATTAACCACATGTGACGAACTGTACACTGAAAGATATGTACCGTGGTGAATATTTGTAAGAACCGAATTATCCTAAAACCTTATGGCCTCAACCTTTAAGCCTAAAACAAATATGCAAACATGCAGTAAACCCCCTCCATATTGCATGCCCCCTATCATTATAACGGTTGAAGGCGTTGATAAGTTACTATCAGGTTTAAATCCTAGTAAGGCACAAGGCCCAGATCAAATATCGCCACGGGTCCTTAAAGAACTCCACAATGAAATAGCACCTATCCTCGCCCATATATTCAGGTTATCTTTAGAAACAGGTATTGTGCCTGATGATTGGAAAAATGCAACAATAGCCCCAGTATATAAAAAAGGTCACAAATCAAAAGCCAGCAATTACAGACCAATATCCCTTACTTGTATCTCCTCTAAATTAATGGAACATATTATAGTCTCAAACTTGATGACCTATTTTGACAAGCATAGTATCCTTAGTCCCTACCAACGTGGCTTTCGGTCAAAACGTAGTTGCGAAACCCAACTGCTGAGTTTCTCCCAAGAAGTTTTTGACAACTTAGACAGTGGACAACAGACAGACGTGATTGTGATGCATTTTTCAAAGGCCTTCGACAAAGTCGACCATCACAAATTGATCCACAAGCTAAACACAATGGGTGTTAATAAACAGGTATCCACCTGGGTCAGGTCATTTCTTCGCCACCGTAGCCAAAGGGTTGCAGTGGAAGGTCAAATCTCCGACCAACTACCAGTGTTATCCGGTGTCCCTCAGGGTTCAGTCCTAGGACCCTGTCTGTTCCTGGCATATATCAATGATTTGCCAGAAACAGTCAAAAGTAAAACCAGGTTATTTGCGGATGACACTATAGTCTATTTGACAATTAAAGACCAGACTGACGCTGAAAGACTACAGGACGACCTACATAAACTTGAAGTTTGGGAACGGGACTGGGCTATGGAGTTCAACCCAGACAAGTGTGAGGTGCTGAGGATCACCCGTAAAAAGAACCCCACCATCTTGCCATACACCCTTCATAATAAAACTCTCAAATCAGCAGAATCTGCAAAATACCTTGGAGTAACTATCTCTAAAGATCTAAACTGGACACAGCATATAAATAACATCACCTCCAAGGCCAAAAATTCTCTAAGATTCATCCAGAGAAACGTCAAAACCCAAAACAGGCAACTCAAAACATCAGCCTATGTTACTTATGTCCGACCACAACTAGAATATTGTTCCACCATATGGCACCCCTGGCAGAAACATCTAAGTCATAAGATTGAAAGTGTCCAACGAGCTGCGGCCAGATATGTCTGTAATAATTATAATTTCGACAGAAGTGTAACCCAAATGCTAAATGAACTTGGGTGGCCTTCCCTAGAAAGCCGCAGACTCCAGTCCTCTCTAGTAGTGTTCTACAAAATCCAATACAAACTTGTATATGTTGACCATAACCATCTGACCCCAACTAGAAATCTGAACTTCCTGATCCCCAAGTCCCGTACCCAATATCATCTAAATTCCTACTTCCCTAGAACTCTCAGGTATTGGAATAGCCTTCCATATCAGGTCAAATCCAGTCCCAGCCTAGATACCTTCAAGGATAGGCTGGCGACAGTCACCTTCTAGTCCCCTCCCCAGTATGTTTTTAATCTTGCACTATTCTTTTTATCCTGCACCTTTTTTTATCTGTGATCTTTATCTTTTAGTATGCACTAATTCTTTTAACACAGTTTTCCTAACAAGCGCCTCCCAGTCATAGTCAGAATTGATTGTTCGGGAGTAACATGTAGATAGATAGATAGAACCTCCTATTTCTGAGCAAGTCAGTTATTCTTATGCTTGACCTTAAGCGAACAAATTTAACTTTCACGGGACAACATTTGCCATGTAAAATACGACTGCTTGGTTATTGCCTCGGTATACCAAAATGAGATATCAAATCTGACGGAAACATATTATTCAAATATCTAAACAGTCACTTTCGTCACTCAAACTTTTCTACCAATTCTTTGTAGGACTTGAATGCGCTATAGTTATCTTGCATTGCTCCTTTTGGGTATTTTGACCTCTTTTTGTATACTAGCGTCTATTACAAATACAATACAGGTACACCATCAATATGAACATTACCAAACGTGCCGAAATAGGAGATCACCGGGAATAATAGAAGTCGCAATTACTAGTTTATAATTGGACCTTTTTTGTTATTTCACGGTGATTTTAACAGTTTGTCAGTATCTTGGCGGCTTATCAACTTTACAGGGTTTTCTGACCTTACTATTTTTCTACAAGAGACCAACGAGAAAATTTGCGAACAAACCAAATGTTCGGTATAAATTGTCACGGAGAATTCACTGAAAATGTTAAGAATATGACCTTTGGTGTGTTATTGTATAATCATGTAAACAAGGGCAGCATTGTCGCAAAATACCCCCGTCACAAAAGCTTTTGACGGAGATGTGGGCATAATAGATTTACATGTAGGAGATTTGTTCTCGGCAATTTCCGGAAAATATCTGGATATTTATCATCTCTAGTGACCTTGACATTAACCTAAATTACATGTGTCACACTTGTAGTCATTATATTTTATCATCATTAGTGACAATGACTATCATCTTTGGTGGCCTTGACTTTGCATATATAAACCTAAATCACACGTTTCACAACAGTACTGTAGTCATGATTGGCGTCCGCGCCGAAGCGCGGCGCCTATTGGAATGAAATGAGATTTTGTGAAAGGGCGACAGCGACTTCTCGAGCCTTTTATAGTTGCCAATAATAAAAGCCGATCATTCCGATCGGTATGAGGGTGCTTGATTATTAATTAGTCGCGATATATACAATGAATGGCGAACTGGAGAATTTCGCAATGCAAACATTTTCAAATGAAATAACCTTTTCCGTCAATAAATTAAATCGCGCTCTTCGGGGTATTTTTGCTTATCATTTTGTAGTACACAGTGGGTTATTATGGTGTGTTATTCCGAAAATGTTATATATGTATACCGACAATAAATAAATTTTGATTTGATTTGATTTGTAAGCTGTTAATAGAATGATGAGTTGATGACCTAAATATTCCGAAAATCTATTTATAGAGGGATGTACTCCTATCGGTAATTCCCGGTCTCTCCCGGGATTTACTAATGACCGGCGAATAGTACCACACGTTTATTGTCCGGTCTCTCCCGGTTTTGGAGTAGATGTTTGATATCGTTACAGAACAGAACAAATAGTTTACAGATAAATAAGCTTTTTGTCAAAATGAATGTTTGTCACTTAGTTTGGTTACAATAATTAATAAACACAGATCAACTCTCGAATTGATTGATTATTATTATACATAAAAAAACCAACAACACAAATCGCATGTTATATTTTATCTATATGAGATAAAAACAATAAATATGTACAATAATTGAGAAAAAATGTACATTTTTATGGCATTAATATTACACTATCAACTTTAAAACATTTTATTTAATTTGTTATTCGTGTTTAGTAAAGATTCCGAGGAATTATTCAAAGTTACAAATCAGATTTTATGAATTATTCAATCGATTGATAATTTAAAAAATGATAAAGAAAAATACAAATGTACATGTATATGGTTTAAGAATAAACAATATTATATATTGAAAGATTAACCATGATTTACTGACTTTTTCCAGTTAAGTTTTGACTTAAATATTATCGTCGATCATAATGACAATTGAATTCTTAAAATAGTAGTAAACGTAAAAACTCAGTATTAAAATTGCGCATAAAACACACACAAAAAAAAGAAAAGAAAACAATATTCATAAAATCTGTATTTTTTTTTATTAAAATAGAAATTACATTTATTGTATAATAAACAATTATGCTCAACATGATCAACATGGTAATATAACAAGTGTCATATTGATACTTAGTGTGAACAGATTCTTTAAGAGGGGGTCCTCGCTAATAGCGATAACATAATAAGGGACAATTACACAAGTATGGTGTTGATCATGCGTTACACATATGGATTATAAATGATTGTATACATGTATATCCGTTGCTATTAATAACCACGATCATAAAGAAATAACAAGTAATATTCTAATTTCTAGCATGCCGATCAAATTTATAAATAATGAACAATGTCTTTCGTCCGTTCATTCAAAAGTGATATACAATTCTGGTAAAACCCAATGAACCATTGAACAGTTTATAAGAATATCTTGTCATCATATATCTACTAGTTCATCTGCACCTGCTGTTTGGACGCCCTTTGATGCTTTGCATCAATGCTTTTCTTGTTACCATTTGTATTTCAATCCCTAAATATTGACATTGGCCGTAGATACCTAAATTTTGCACGCGACACTCCGCCTCACAATGGTGAACATTTGTGCCAAGTTATATTGACATGCCTCTATGCATGTAGAATGTTTGCTCCAGACAAGCGTTTTTCAATGACCTCTAAGTGTGACCTTGACCTTTGACCTAGAGACATGGTTCATGCGCGCGATACGGCTTCTCATAGTGGTGAACATTTCTATGAAGTTTCATTAATATTCCTCCATGTGTGTAAGACAAAAAATGGCCGCCGCACGCCGAGCCGCCCGTCAGGAGGGAAATAAATGTACGACCCGTTTTTTTCAAACAGGGCGTATAAACACATTTTGTTATATTACATCTAACTTTGCCAGAGTAACTCCTAGTAAAACTAGAACTATCACTAAATGTGATTAATACCCCTAAAAGACTGCTTCGGAAATGAGGATGTTACTAGTAACAGAATACCTTGTAAAAGAATTGAAATATAGAGTTATGGTTGAGGGCAATTAAAGATAGTTGTGGTTCTTATATGTTGCATTTCCTTTCAATGTGGTTGGCCATTGCTGAAGTTTAATTGAATTACTCTGTAATAAGTCCAGAAAGACAAAGAAAAGAAACAAAGGGCAATAATTCTAAAACTGAAGATAGAGTTATAGTTCTTGTGCACTGCACTTCGTCTTATTGTGCTTGACCACTGTATGAGGTTGTGTTGAATTCCAACCAGTACGTTTTAAGTTATGCTCCTGACAAGGAAAAGGATCAAAGGGCAGTAAATCTGTTATTTTGCCAAAATGGAGTTATGGCTCTTGTGCACTGCACTTCCTTTTAATGTCCTTGACAACTGTATGAAGTTGTATTGAATTACAAACAGTAGTTTTCAAGCTATGCCCCAGACAAGGAAAAGTAACAAAGGGCAATAACTTTGTAATTAGTCAAGATAGAGTTATGGTTCTTATGCACTGCACTTCCTCTCAATGTGCTTGACCATTGTATGTAGTTATATTGAATTCCAACTATTAGTCTTCAAGTTATGGTCCGGACAAAAAAAATCAATGGAAAGGTAACAAAGGGCAAAAACTCTGTAATTACTTTAGATAGAGTTATGGTTCTTGTGCACTGCACTTCCCCTTATTGTGTTTGACAATTGTATGAAGTTGTTTTAATTCCAACCAGTTGTTTTCAAGTTAAGCCCCGGAAAAGGAAAAGTAACAAAGGGCAATAACTCTGTAATTAGTCAAGATAGAGTTATGGTGCTTATGCATTGCACTTCCTCTCAATGTGCTTGACCATTGTATGTAGTTATATTGAATTCAAACTATTAGTCTTCAAGTTATGGTCCGGACAAAAAAAGCAACGGAAAGCAACAAAGGGCAAAAACTCTGTAATTACTTTAGATAGAGTTATTGTTCTTGTGCACTGCACTTCCCCTTATTGTGTTTGACAATTGTATGAAGTTATTTTGAATTCCAAACAGTAGTTTTCAAGTTATGCCCCGGACAAGGAAAAGTAACAAAAGCAATAACTCTTTAATTAGTCAAGATAGAGTTATGGTTCTTGTGCACTGCACTTCCTCTCAAATTGCTTGACCATTGTATGTATTTATATTGAATTCCAACCATTAGTCTTCAAGTTTTTTTTTAATGCGTTTATTTAAGGTCGCCGCCGGAAAGCCCATATGGGCGACCGTCCACTCAAGTCGGGTCATCCTAGAGCGTCCCGCCGAGATTTTTCGTCGATTATTTTCCAGCTTTATTGGTGGAGGAAGACCCCAGGTGCCCCTCCGGGCATTATTTCAGGCACGAGCGGGCACCTGGGTAGAACCACCGACCTTCCGTAAGCCAGCTGGATGGCTTCCTCACATGAAAGATTTCGACCCGAGTGAGGATCGAACCTACAGTGGTGAGGGACCTGTGATCTCAAGTCAGCGACTTTAACCACACGGCCACGGAGGCCCCGTCAAGTTATGCTCCGGACAAGGAAAATGCAACGGACGTCCAACCGCCCGACCACCGGGTGACTCCTATATACCCCCCCCCCCCACACACACACACTTCGTTTTTTGGGTATAATTAGGAGATCTAAGCCTCAAACTTTGAAGAACTTGAAATACATTATGGATTTGCACAGACTAAAGCTATCAGTTCTAGTTACATATAATGATACCAATTTGCCTAACCAATTTTAAGTGCAAAATAGAAATTTAAGCAACTGCAAAAATGTATATACAAGGTAGATAACTCGGTGTTTAGGTTTAGGTATTTTGTGACTTGAGTTGTGTGTAAATTAAAGAATAAAGACATATTTAAGCTGCGCATTTATCACACAAAAACCTTGCTATACCGGTGAAAGAATTTGTGTGGTGGTGGTGGTAGTTTACACCCCGGATCACGACAGTAGGTCACATTGAATGCTCCAGAGAACAGTTCAGCCACTAAGCCTTTCCTAGGCAGGCGATAAAACAGTTAACCCTTACTAGTTGCCTTCACTTTCGCAGTAAACACATGTTATAGCAGAGGTTCAATGCGAATGACCGTAGACGTGATCATTCACAACGGAAGTGACGTGCACGGTCCGAGAATCACAATTAATAAACGCTTTACCTATTGAGCTAACCGGGCGGTTCTGAAAGAATTGTTTGTGTGCAGTCTATGCTTAATAAGATTTCATCGGCAAATTAAGGTACATTGTAAAGGGTTAATTTTGAAGCACAAAATGGTGATAATTTACAATCCTGCAATTTCTAAGGAGCATTCAGCAATCACTGTACAGCGGTCAATGAGCACCTTACCATACAGTTACCCGATAAAATGAGGTAGCCCTTAAATAGGCCCCTTCCTCTTCGTCCATTTCTACTTTGTAGGGCAATTCCCCTGACTTTTGTCAGAGAATTGATATTTATCTATTATCGCCGTCTCGAGTTCATCAACAACGTGCATAGAGAACTCTATAGATAAATGTTCTATAACTGTTGCAATTACACAGCATATTCTGTGCTAGGATTGTTTCCCTTGATACTTTAATAGTGGAAAAAAATGGATGTGTCATGTAACTTGCAAATATTTTGTCTCTGTGCAATTGTCCAATTTATCTTGAAAGCTTAACATTATGAAAGGTCATACATACATTACAATTATTCTATGCCTGCCTTTGGAAGCATAAAAATCATAACATAATGATTTGAGACAGAAAAATGTATTGCCTTACTGTCCTTTTCACAACTGATCTTAAAATGGTTGCAATGACCTATCATTATATGCTAAATAAACACTATTATTGAATAGCACATTACGTAGTGGCTGTCCTTTTTGTAAAGATTACAGAAACATCTTTCTTATACTTTGTTTGGCTGTTCCAGTCACAATGATATTGTAATGCCATATGGCAACTTCTGAGCTTTACTGATTGAGGAAGATCTCTGGTTTCCCTCTTTACATTATTTCGTTCACAAGCTGGCACTAAAGTAGAACCACTAACCTTTCTTTAGAAAGCATGAAAGCCTTCTAACATGATAAAATTCTGGTGTTTAGCAAGGTTTGAACTTGTAATAGCAAGAAACAAGTCATTCTTAGTCAGTCATCTTCACTAATTATACATTCTTGTGGCTCAATCAGGAAAGCATTGGATTAGTTACCTCCATCTTCTGGTAAGGCATAATTACTCCTTGACAATAAGTAGATCACATGCCAAGAAATTGAATAGTTGGTTATTCATAAAACATCATTTAATACAACATTGAGCAACCATCATGATATATCTAAACAGATTTGTTATAACTGACAAAAACATCAGAGTGAAAACAAATTTAAAAATCCATTGAATAAGGAACAATAAACACAATTTGTCTCTCTTCACTGTAATTTTATTTAATATTAAGTTAATTTCCCACAATGTTTAATAATTATCAATTCAAAAGCTTGTCTCTGTCTGACCTTTTACTAGGCTGTGCCAGAGGGTCTGGAAAAGAAATAACAAAAGACAAATGTAAGAATGGATTTCATTTCTCAGAATAAATATAACTAATATTAATATAAATACGTTAAAATTTACACAATATATTCACAGCATTTAAATATCTCCTTACAAACCAGGATTAAAATGGAAAAAATTCTTCCAAAATTCTTATTCAGGGTTATAATACATTACAATCTTAATTTAAAACTTTATGATGTATCTTCCACACAATAAATTATGTTTTTAACTATATATTAGATTATTAGAATTAATATCCAACTTGAACACACATAAATATTTTATAAAGGTTATCACAATACACATTTGAGCCGCGTCATGACAAAACCAACATAGTGCGTTTGCATCCAGCATGGATCCAGACCAGCCTAGACCAGCCTGCCCATCCGCGCAGTCATATCAGGATCCATGCTGTTCGCTATCAGTTTCTCTACTTGCTATAGGGTTTGTAAGCGAACAGCATGGATCCTGATCAGACTGTGCGGATGAGCAGGCTGGTCTGGATCCATGCTGGTCACAAACGCATTATGTTGGTTTTGTCCTGACGTGGCTCATTTCTGTAACAGTGGTTTACTATTCAGAGGGCAGCTGGAGGGTGGATAACCAGCAACAGGAACATACAGGGAAACTGGTTTTCACACTCAACTGTCCCCCTCACTTCCGAGTTACTGTGGAGGTTAAGTACACTACAACGATTATGTCAAACCCCCCAGATCAGATGTATTTGGGGGCAGGGGGAATTTTTACAATGTCACTGTTAAGACAAGCGTTTTTGATTCAAACTAGAAATGTGTTCACAGAACATGGATGCTCCCACAACAAGACTTTTTTTCTCTCCATGTATTACCTTGGCCCAGGTGTTGTGTGTGAAGACATCTGCTTAGTGTCGTTTTTGTTTTTTTCCCCTCTTTTACAGGAATGGTGGTACGACTTATGGAGAGGGGCCAATTTCAGCAAACCTAGGTCAAGTCAAGGTCACATATGGGTCAATTTCAAATTTATTATGACAGGTGCATATCGTAATAATTATTCCTTCAAATTTCATTATAATTGGTTGACAGGTTTATAGAGGAGTTCACTCACACAAACAGCCAGACAACCAGCCTCAAACCAGTATATCCTTACAACTTTGCTTGCGTATAATAATATATAGTAAAGATAGTTTCACTTACTTGGCCCATTCAACATTGAGAATTAAATGATCATATCCAAACCCTGACACACCAGCTATAGCACGTGCAGCATCTTCCCTTCTGTGAAAATTGATAAAAGCAAAACCCTGAAATAAAACATTAATATTTGTTATACATCTATATATATATATATATATATAAAAGGGAAAGGCTATGCAAATAAATTGATCTCACATCATTCAAGGCAAATATCATTACAACATGGTTATGAAATAATGAGCTTATTTATATCAAGTTTTTATAAACATTATGTTACATGCAGTCAATTAAAGAAGAGGTTCCCAATACCAAGAATAGATATTCTAAATGGCAAACATTATCAAATGGGAGATTTGCAACAAGCATTGGCAAAAGTACCAAAATGATGGGAAAGGCCTATCATTAATATTATTTTTAAGTTCTGACATTAATAATAATATTATTTCAGCAACACTGGTAAAGGAATAATTCAGATGCAAAACATATGGACATTACAAGCATGTGCAAACCAGCAGGGCTTGACACTAACTTTTTTTAGGGGTAGTCAGAAGGACTACCTACTTTGAGGATCAGGTAGTCCTTGGCAAATCTAGGTAGTCCTCATTGTAAAACATAAAAAAATGTTTCTTATTCTATTCAAATGCATTTTGAGTGTATGTATCTGAAGATAAGAAAACAATAGCATGAGATCTCTTCAAATTTATTTGAAAAAAATCACCAATAGATAAATCATATAAGATCTAGTAAAAGTTTGTAAGCTTTATTCTGCATGAGATGTATGTTCCGGCTAGCCTCTGAGCTCTTCAAAGTCATCATCAACTTTTTTTTACATATTTTTGTAATGAAATATGGCAGTGTGACACACAAAAGTCAATAGGTTTTGAAAGGCCAGACATTACCTACAGGTACAGGGTTCGAGCCAGGAATTACTAAGGTGTGTTGCAAATAAAATTGATAGGCAATCATCTCAGCTTATATTATTGACAGCCTATAGGGAAGGGGAGAATATATTGGCAATATTAGCTAAATAAGTATGTCAGTTTTAAATTTATATATTACCTGGCTTTTGAATTAAAAAATATTTCAATAGAGCTTACAAATCTACTTTTCAGGTATAGATAATGTACGACCTTTTAGATGTGTTTTTAAATTCAAAACAGAAGTAAAAAGCTTGGACAAGAACAAAATATGTTTGTCTTTACTCTAATTGATTTATTCTACAAACTTATTTTGTCAGACATAAAACAACAAAATATCAGAATAACAAATTTTTACTAGTGCTAGTAATTCAGTTATTTAACTGTCAGAAGATTTAAATAGGGACATTAGTTAATATCTGTTGTCCCTGATTTTAAACACAAAATTAGAAATGTAAAGCCATTTTTAATCAAACTATATTGCCTTAGTTTTTTATGCCTAGGGTATAAGTATTTGTTAACATTTTTTCTTCTTTATATACATGTATTGGCATTATTTCTTACATTTGCTTGTACATGATTAAGAAGTGCTTACAACATTGTGAAGTTATGGCAAAGACAATTACAAATACTTTAGAATATTTCTTTTCTCTTTTTTAAAGAGATTTAAACATTTTTCTTCTCTTTTTTTATAAAGAGATTTTTTCCAAATCAATTATTTCATGTCCGAATAAATTACATCCGAAATCAGATCTATTTCAGACAACACGTTTATTTTGGTTATCATTGTCAGTGTGATTTACATCAATCAACAAATCATATTCTTCTAAGTTTAAACCCTTGAATACCCAATATGAGCAAATATTTTCATTGAAATGTTTAATAGACAAAGAATTCTATTGAACAAGATATGTTTGTAAAACATGTATGCCCCCTATCAGCAGCCAATTAGTCATGTGAAAAGGTTATTATGCATGACTTCTGACCCAGTGATCAAACAATTAATAAGGGTTATCAAGTATCTACTGGTCATGACCTTAACCTTTGACCCCTTGACCTAAAACTCAATAGGGGTCATCTGCTGGTCACGACCAATCATCATACAAAGTTTGAAGTTCCTAGGCCTAAGCGTTTTTAGTTAATTGATCGGAAACCGTTTTAACATACAAGGTCAATGTGACCTTGACCTTTGACCCCTTGACCCCAAAATCAATAGGTCATCTGCTGGTCATGACCAATCACAATACCATGTTTGAAGTTCCTAGGCCAAAGGGTTCTTAAGTTATTGATTTGAAAGCATTTTTACCTACATGGTCAATGTGACCTTGCCCTTTGACCCCTTAACCCCAATATCAATAGGGGTCATCTACTGGTCATGACCAATCACCATACCAAGTTTGAAGTTCCTAGGCCTAAGGGTTCTTTAGTTATTGATCGGAAACCGTTTTTACCTAAGAGGTAAATGTGACCTTGACCTTTGACCCTTGACCCAAAATCAATAGGGGTCATCTGCTGGTCATGACCAATCACCATACCAAGTTTGAAGTTCCTAGGCCTAAGGGTTCTTTCGTTATTGATCAGAAATCGTTTTTACCTACAAGGTCAATGTGACCTTGACCTTTGACCCCTTAACCCCAAAATCATTAGGGGTCATCTGCTGGTCATGACCAATCACCATACCAAGTTTGAAGTTCCTAGGCCTAAGGGTTCTTTTGTTAATGATCAGAAACCGTTTTTACCCAAGAGGTCAATGTGACCTTGACATTTGACCCCTTGACCCCAAAATCAATAGGGGTCATCTACTGATCATGACCAATCACCATACCAAGTTTGAAGTTCCTAGACCTTAAAGTTCTTTAGTTATTGATTGGAAACCGTTTTTGCTTTCAAGGTCAATGTGACCTTGACCTTTGACCCCTTGACCCCAAAATCAATAGGGGTCATCTACTGATCATGACCAATCACCATACCAAGTTTTAAGTTCCTAGGCCTTAAGGTTCTTTAGTTATTGATCGGAAACTGTTTTTGCTTACAAGGTCAATGTGACCTTGACCTTTAACCCTTTGACCCCAAAATCAATAGGGGTCATCTACTAGTCATGACCAATCAGCATACCAAGTTTGAAGTTCCTAGGCCTTAAGGTTCTTTAGTTATTGATCGGAAACCGTTTTTGCTTACAAGGTCAATGTGACCTTGACCTTTGACCCCAAAATCAATAGGGGTCATCTACTGGTCATGACCAATCACCATACCAAGTTTGAAGTTCCTAGGCCTAAGGGTTCTTTAGTTATCACTCGGAAACCATTTGGTCTACGGACCGACGGACCGACAAGTGCAAAGCAATATACCCCCTTTTCTTCGAAATGGGGGCATAATTAGGCTGGAAAAATCGGCAATTAAGTTGGATTTCCGGTTTCACTTTTGGCAACTTTATAGAGATTAAATAGAATCTATTATGCGTCTGCTGTGACTGACACTAGTGACCCAACGGCTAATTATTTACTAGTATGATGAATTTATCTTTCGTTTTGAATCATAGCCTAAAAAATGTTTATTTATTAATTATTTTTAGTGAATTTAGAGACATCAGGTCACTGAAATTTTGAGTAGCCGGACGGGATACCCAGCTTGGAAACTCGGGTAGTCCTTGGGGAAAATAGGTAGCCTCGGGCTAACGGACCATCGTTAGTGTCGAGCCCTGACCAGTTGTTGATAGAACAAAGTATTTCTAAGCAGAATGGGGCACATCTACCCTCTTTTCTTTGTATAAAATATCACTTGACATACCTTTGACTGACCAGTATTTTTATCTTTTGCCAGATATATTCTCTGTATAGGTCCGAATGGTCGGAACAATTCTTGCAGATCTGACTCTCGTGTATCTTCGGACAAGTTGGTCACTCTGATAGTTGCTGACTCATCTAAAATGATGACACAATGAAAATACGTATAACATATTAATTATACATTAAGCAAATAAACAACAAGAAGAATGCCTGTTACACCAATTGATGCAGCCTAATCACAGTATATAAACACATGAGTGATCAGTAATCACATGTGTCGCCTCATAATGGCCAATTTCATGTTGGGACAAATTTTGTGACACAAGGACAGACAGACGGACAGTGCACAACTAGCTTGGTACTGATCATTCCTGTAAAGTTTGGATGAAATTGCACCAGTAGTTTATGAGGAGTAGTCCGGACAAGCTTTTGTGTATCTGGCAACACACAGAAAAAAAACACCTTTTTATCAAAGGGCCATAACTCGGCCAAAAATCATTCAACCAAAAAACCCATGCAATATGCGCAAGGACTTGAGCTACAGATCAATCCTGTAAAGTTTCATTGAAATTGCATTAGTGGTATAAGAGAACTAGTCTGGACAAACTTTAAAAATAAAAATTATTAAAGGGCAATAACTCTGACAAAAATCATTGAACCGGAAAATGCTGACAATATGCACAACTAGACTTGGTACTGATCATTCCTGTATAGTTTGGATGAAATTGCACCAGTAGTTAATGAGGAGTAGTCCGGACAAGCTATTGTGTATCTGGCAACACACAGAAAAAAACACCTTTTTATCAAAGGGTCATAACTCGGCCAAAAATCATTCAACCGGAAAACCCGTGCAATATGCGCAAGGACTTGAGCTACAGATCAATCTTGTAAAGTTTCATTAAAATTGCATTAGTGGTATAAGAGAAGTAGTCCGGACAAACTTTAAAATTAAAAATTATTAAAGGGCAATAACTCTGACAAAAATCATTGAACCGGAAAATGCTGATAATATGCACAACAACACTTGGTACTGATCATTCCTGTAAAGTTTGGATGAAATTGCACCAGTAGTTTATGAGGAGTAGTCCGGACAAGTTTTGTGACGGACGGACGGACGTTCCTACTGAGTTGACATGGGTTTTTTTCTTTGATCTCCTTTGATCTCTAAAACCCCATAAGCAACGTATTTGCACCCCATAAGCCACCTTTTTCCTCACAAGTACCGTCTTTACGGATTGAACATGGATATTCACCCCACATCGTCATTTCAGTGAGCTCGGACAGACAGACGGACAGACAGACGACAAAGAAGTGATCCCTATATGTCGCCACTACTCCGTAGAGGGGACACAAAAATCGCTGTATGCTGTCTTGCAGGCCTATACAGTTCAATGCATACCCTGTCTTGCGATTACATGTATATGTTATTTCAATCACTGTACCTTTCTTGGGAGCCTATATATTTCAACTTGAACCTCTCTTGTGACAACAGGACATAGACTTGTTTATATACTGTGCTAATGCTTCTTTGATAAGCTTAAAACGTCATAGTATAGTTAATGGTATAACCTGATGGTAGAAAAGCAAACTGCCTGTTCTCAAAACTTAAATTTTTAAAATATGTAAATTGAGCTCCATAAATGTACTGTAAATGCATAAATCAGGATGCTAGTGTGAGGTCAGGGCAAGCTGAATTTTGCAGCTATCATAAAATGACATTGTGGTACCTAGTACAACTATTGTGCTTTCCAGAAAGTACCACTTTAAGAAAGCCAGGTATCTGTGACCACGGATTTTTTCCAGGATTTAGGGAACATAACCTATACACATAGAATTAGGAATTTCAGCGGTGTTTTGTTAAAAATTGGGCAAAAAAATGCACGACTGAAATTTTGCAAAGTGATTCAATGGATGCAAACAATTACTGTCTATGATGGCATCTTCACACATTTAAGCCCTATTACAGTGAAGAAGCCCTTGTTTGCAAAGATTTTAGATTTTTTTTTCAATATTTCTATTTCGTAACTTTCAATTGGGACTTTTTTTCTTTGGATTGGAAAAATAATATACTATTTTTAAAATTGGGAATATGACTAAATAACAGCTATAAAATAAGCCCCCCCCCAAAACCCAGGTGACAAGGATATAAAGTCAGATTTCCTCAAGTTAGATTACTACCAACAAAATTTTCCTGTAAATAACTTGTTATAGATATCCATCTGGTTACTGAAAGACTGAAGTACTGGGGCTGATTTAATTTTTCACTTCCTCATATTATTTTTCTACTTTTACCAACTATAATCGCCAACATATCAACACTGCAAAGTTTACCAATTATAAAGCATTTGAAAAAAATCAGCAAAATATAAAATTACCTCTGCTAGACTTCATCGTTTCACCACGACCTTTATTTGCCCCATCTCTCATACTGGGAGGCACATATTTACTACCTGTTTGCTTGGTTGCCGCAGGTGTGGACGGTGCCTGCACTGGAGCACCGGGCTCTTCTGGTTTCTTCTTATCACCTTCCAATGTTTCCTAAAATAACCAAGAGCTAGTATATCAATGGTATTTAAAGTAAACTTGAAATTATAACCTGTCATAGCTTTGTCTCTTTTGATTGGGGCAGGAGAAGGGAGGTTGTTAAGTCACACTGGCAATGTTCAGGCTCTTTCTAGCATTCCTGGTGGAGTGTTCTTATTAGCTCATTAGAGCCTCTCTAAGCAAGCAGAGATAGAAAATTCCACTCATCTGCTCGTAATTACAATCAGATTTAAGGGAACTTGATGCATGACAAGTAGAACTAGAAATGTGTCCAGGACACAAGTGCCCCATCACTCCTCTGTTTAATCTTATGACTCTAGGTCAAATATTTTTTTGGGCTGCATGTGCCACAAGTTGAAAACTAAAAATCTTTTTTCTAAGTAAAGGGCAAGATCTCACAAATACTGAATAAATCCACAAGCGAACCCCATGGCGCATAAGTACACATGCTGACCAACATTCTTGTACACTTTCAAGCCTACAGGTCAAATACTTTTTGAGCTATGCATGAACAAGATGAAATTTGCAAATTTATACTAAGTCAAGGGTAATAACTCTACAAATACTGGATAAATCCACAAGCAAAATCTAAGGTGCAAAACTACATATGCTGACCAACATTCCTATTAAATTTCATGACTCTAGGTTAAATACATTTTCAGGTACGCATGACACAAATTGAAAATTGAAAATTTTCACTTAGTCAAGGACAATAACTCTGACAAAACATATATTAATTCACAAGCAAAACCCCAGATGCTAAACTTCTCATGTTGATCAACATTCCTGTAAAGTATCATGACCCTATGTCAAATACTTTTTGAGCTACCTGCAACACAAGTTGAAAATTGCAAATTTTTATTAAGTCAAGGGCCATAACTCTGACAAAACAAAATATACCAAATTAAAATCTATTAACAATTAAAACCTGTGTTCAATGATATTTGTACGAAAATAAGATTTTATTCAAAATGTGATCTATACGAAAATAAGACCTGTAAGAAAATAATACCTGTATGAATTGATACATCTGCACAAAAATAAGATCTACTTGTACATGTCATATACGAAAATAAGATCTGTATAAAAATAATGTCTGTTTTCGACTACTAAGATTGGTACAAATATAAGATCTGAGAATATGAAAGTTGCATGATAATAATATCCTTATGGAATTAAGATCTATACCGAAATAATACAAATGTATTTCTATTAAAATAATATTTGTATCAGAATGATACGAAATATGGATCTATATGAAAATAATGTCCATATGAAATAAGATCTTTCATGAAAACTAGAAATGTGTCATCATGCCACGGATGCCCCCGCATGCAGCCAAAATTTCAAATGTTATAATATTTAGTTCCAAATTTGTTTGCACAAATTATTTTTTTCATTCTAAGTTCAAAGCCCTTAAAACTTTTCAATGTTAACACAAACCATTTTTATACAATGTTCAAGGCACTGAAATTATTCAGTCTTAACCTTTTAAAAATAGCATATTGCATATTTGTAGCCAACATAATGGCTATATATACATTTCCACAAAAGTGATGAGTGCTGAAACTGAAAGTTCAAAAATTTTTCCAACATTCAGGAAAGATAAGTTTGTCTAAAATCATTGAACCACGACCAAATTCAAACTTAAACTGCTTATTCCTAAGATGTATCATATATTATTTTCAAAGTGAAAGGGACATAACTCCGCCAAGAAATCATCGAACCATGACCAAATTCCAACTTGACCTGCGCATTCCTTTTACATATCCATTATGTCAATTTTGAGAGTTGAATATGTAACACTGTTGGATTGATAATGAACAGAAAACTGTAAATTTCATATCATTTTCAAAGTGAAAGGGGCATTACTCTGCCAAAAATCATTGAACCATGACCAGATTTCGAACTTGGTCTGCGCATTCCAAAAAACATATCCATATGTCAAATTTGAGTTGAATGTGTAATATTGTTGGGAGATAATAAACGGAAACTGAAAATTTCATATTATTTTTTAAAGTGAAAGGGGCATAACTCTGCCAAGAACCATCGAACCATGACCAAATTTGAAACTGGCATGCGCATTCCTTTGACGTATCAATATGTCAAATTTGAGTTGAATGTTTAATACTGTTGGGGAGATAATAAACAGAAACTGAAAATTTCATATTATTTTCAAAGTAAAAGGGGCATAACTCTGCCAAAAATCATCGAACCATGACCAAATTTGAACTTGACCTGCGCATTTCCTTTGACGTATCGATATGTCAAGTTTGAGCTAAATGTGTTGTACGATTGGGGAGATAATGAACGGAAACTAAAAATTTCATATTATTTTCAAAGTGAAAGGGGCATAACTCTGCCAAAAATCATTGAACCATGACCAAATTTGAACTTGACCTGCGCATTCCTTTGACGTATCCATATGTCAAGTTTGAGTTGAATGTGTTGTACCGTTGGGGAGTAAATGAACAGAAACTGAAAATTTCATATTATTTTCAAAGTAAAAGGGGCATAACTCTGCCAAAAATCATCGAACCATGACCAAATTTGTACTTGACCTGTATTTTCTCATGACATATCAATATGTCAAGTTTGAGTTGAATGTGTTGTACCGTTGGGGAGATAATGAACGGAAACTGAAAATTTCATATTATTTTCAAAGTAAAAGGGGCATAACTCTGCCAAAAATCATCGAACCATGACCAATTTCGAACTTGACCTGTATTTTCTCATGACATATCCATATGTCAATTTTGAATTGAATGTTTTGAACCGTTTGGGAGATAATGAACGGAAACTGAAAATTTCATATTATTTTCAAAGTAAAAGGGGCATAACTCTGCCAAAAATCATCGACCCATGACCAAATTTGAACTTGACCTGTATTTTCTCATAACATATCCATATGTCAAATTTGAGTTCAAAACGTGCAAGGGTTATTAAGATAATGAACGGAAACTGATGATGACGGAAGGACGGAATGACGGAATGACGGAACAGGGTAACACTATATGCCCCTGCCATTATATGGCGGGGGCATAAAAAGATTTGTATGTAATTAGATAATGCACAGACAAGATTTTTCTTTCTGAGAGAAGGAACAAGAGCTGTCAGAAGGACAGCGCGCTCGACTTTTTTAGTGCTTGCCTATAAAACAAAACTTTGACAGTTAAGGGCACACAAGACTTTAACTAGGAATTTCTAAGTACAAATCAAGAAACATTTTCACAGAGTTATCTTCTCTTGCTTACAGATAGGTCTCATGATGGCACATAAGAACTCCAACTTCCAAAGTAATATCTCAAATGGTTAAGTCAACAAGTGGACAAGAATGAAAATCTTAACTGAGTTTCTAAGTCAAAAAGGGCCATAATTCAAATAAAATCCTTAACAGAATTACCTTCTCCTGCCCATGTTTTGGACCATGATGGTAAACAAGTATTCCAACTTTCAAATTAATATCTCAAACAGTTCAGTCAAAAAGTGGACTGGTACTAAAAACTTAACCAAGATTCTAAGTCGATAAAAGGCCTTAATTTTTAAAACAAATCCTTGACAGAGTTACCTTCTCTTGCGTACAGATGGGGGTAATGATGTGAAATAGCATTAAAAGTTTCAAAGCAATATCTCAAAGGGTTAAGGCAATAAGTGGATTTTACCCATATTCAATGTATTTTCTAAGTCAAAAAGGGGCATAATTCTGTCAAAAACCTTGACAGAGTTATGTCCTCTTGTCTGTTGATGAAGGTCGTGATGGTAAACAAGTATGGTCAGTTTTCAAAGCAATACCTCCAATGGTTTTGAATAAAGTGAGGTGGTACAAAAAACTTAACCAAGCTCAATACACTTTCTAAGTCAAACAAGAGCTGTCAGAAGGACAGCGCGCTCGACTTTTTTAGTGCTTGCCTATAAAACAAACTTTGACAGTTAAGGGCACACAAGACTTTAACTAGGAATTTCTAAGTACAAATCAAGAAACATTTTCACAGAGTTATCTTCTCTTGCTTACAGATAGGTCTCATGATGGCACATAAGAACTCCAACTTCCAAAGTAATATCTCAAATGGTTAGGTCAACAAGTGGACAAGAATGAAAATTTTAACTGAGTTTCTAAGTCAAAAAGGGCCATAATTCAAATAAAATCCTTAACAGAATTACCTTCTCCTGCCCATGTTTGGGACCATGATGGTTAAACAAGTATTCCAACTTTCAATTTAATATCTCAACCAGTTCAGTCAAAAAGTTGACTGGTACAAAAAACTTAACCAAGATTCTAAGTCGATAAAAGGCCTTAATTTTTAAAACAAATCCCTGACAGAGTTACCTTCTCTTGCGTACAGATGGGGGTAATGATGTGAAATAGCATTAAAAGTTTCAAAGCAATATCTCAAAGGGTTAAGGCAATAAGTGGATTTTACCCATATTCAATGTATTTTCTAAGTCAAAAAGGGGCATAATTCTGTCAAAAACCTTGACAGAGTTATGTCCTCTTGTCTGTTGATGAAGGTCGTGATGGTAAACAAGTATGGTCAGTTTCAAAGCAATACCTCCAATGGTTTTGAAATAAAGTGAGGTGGTACAAAAAACTTAACCAAGCTCAATACACTTTCTAAGTCAAAAAAGGGCCATAATTCTGTCAAAAACCTTGACAGAGTTATGTACTCTTGTCTGTAGATGGAGGTTATGATGGTGAACAAGTATGGTAAGTTTCAAAGCCATACTTGTAATACTTCTGAAATAAAGTGGGGTGGTACGAAAAACTTAACCAAGGTGTGACGCCAACGCTAACGCCGACGCCGGGGCGAGTAGGATAGCTCCCCTTTTCATAGAAAAGTCGAGCTAAAAAGGGCCATAATTCTGTCAAAAACCTTGACAGAGTTATGTACTCTTGTCTGTAGATGGAGGTTATGATGGTGAACAAGTATGGTAAGTTTCAAAGCCATACTTGTAATACTTCTGAAATAAAGTGGGGTGGTACGAAAAACTTAACCAAGGTGTGACGCCAACGCTAACGCCGACGCCGGGGCGAGTAGGATAGCTCCCCTTTTCATAGAAAAGTCGAGCTAAAAATGAAATATAACGCATGACACACACGTCCAACAATCAATGAGCTAATGCGATGATAGAATTATTGGACTTTCGCACTTATCGTAACTGACACACACTTATTAAAGCCCATCATTAAAGGTGTTTATTGTTCCATGTTACATTTTTTATGTTTTAACAAAAAAAATAACACTAATTTCTTCTTAACAACTGATTTTTTTAACAAACATATTTAACAAAGTAATTAACAACACTTTATTAATTTAACACATATTTAGCGTTAACAATGTTTGAACAACAAGATTGCTTTACAACAAAATTTCACACAGAAATTAACAATCGTTTGTTAATTTAACAGTGATTTCATTATTAAATATTTAACAAAAGTTTTGAACAACTGGGCCAGTATCTTTAAGTAGAATAATGGTTTATTTACCTGTAGTGGTGCTAGGGTATCCTTGTAGGGACATTTTGTGGTCCAATGGTCGCCTTTACAAATACGACAGGATACCAACTTCTGTGTCTTCAGTTTAGCCAGGGGATCTTCTTCTGGTTCCTGGTTTTTATTCTACATTAATGGAACAAGAATTTATTGCAAAAAGAAAACCAAACAAGTATTAAATAGATTACCAGATTGCAATGAAATGGAAATTAGTTAAAACTTCTACGTAACAAACAGTTGCCAAGAAACTGCTTGAATTTTTTTTTTTCATGGTCAAGTTGAGCTGAATTGACTATGTATTTCAACAGATTTCAGTTATAATGGTGGAATATGTAAAAAATTATGTTTATGATAAAAAATATATAAATCTGCCTAAAATAAAAAGGAAAGTCCCGTTCCTTTTATAAAGTTACAGGTTAGTTTGCTAGATATTATTTACAAAAATTTTCTTTGGCTCTGTGAGTTATTTATTGTTCATGCAAATTAAATCATAAAATTTTTAAGAATTATGGCAAAATGTAAACTTATTTCGACTATCACCTGTTTACACATAATTATATACCCTTGGCATATTAATATCACTTTAAGATATATATATATATATGTACCTCTTTGTTTAGAATGATCTGCATATTGATTTCCTCCACCTGTACGATGGTGTTGGCAGGATTCGGACCTGGTGGATCATTTTCAGCAGCACCAAACTTCCTCCAATTCTATGAGAAATATAAAAAAATTGAGGTGCTAAAATACGATATCTTAAAGGAAAGTTTTTAAATAACACGATAATTAATTCTTTACAAAAAAAGAAGCATATAACTAGAAAAATTATAAAGTTTTGAATTGACGTTTCAGTAAAAACTAGAACTATAAATGAATGTCATAACACCCCTCCCACACACACACAACAGCTTTTATTCCTAAAACATAAGAAAATTGTAGCAAATTTCAAGAAGTCAAAAACAACCTTAAGGATCAATCAATGTTTTAGTTTAGATAAGTCTTCTTATACATGTATGGTCAAGAAAAAATAATGGTTGCAGAAGGTTTGTGTTACATCGCATGAAGGTCCAACACGTTCTTATAGCGTAATAAGAATAAAATCCATTCATTAATAAAAAAGATTTTGCAAATTTTATAGAAATTTAATTTGAAATTTGTTGAGCAGTTTTACAGAAGACAACAAATTTGGCCAGACAACCGACTACCAGACTGACAGACAGCCTCAAGCCAGTATACCCCACTTACAATTTTCAAAGAATGGAAGTGTGACAAAAATTATTTGATTCCTTGCAATAAAATATGACTTAAGATTTCAGATTCTTCACAAGCACTAGATTAGCCCTGGCTTCTAGAATGTGTCTACATGGACAATTAGTTATTTCCATAAATAATCTTCTAGAATCCATTTGAGTCATGAACAATATAAATTTTTGTTAACCAGTCAATGAATTTAAGATTTTGAATTTAATAGCCCGAATTCCAGTTTTGAATTTATTCTACTATATATTTTACTATAATTTCTTAAAATTTTCACTGGCCCGAACTAATTTTCATTGGCCATGGCCCACCAGGCCAGTGCTAAATTTGATGACTGGCCAACTTCAAAATATTTTATCATCAAACAAAAGAAAAACAATAAAATAAAACCATACCTTTCTTCTTGCAATTGTCTTTGCAGCCCTTCTTTTTTCAACTTTGTAGGTCTTTACCACCTGCAATATTATTTTAAACTATAACTGTGTCCAAAGGATACGGATGCCCCCACTGTGCAGATGTGCTCGTAAAACAAGAGCATGCATATCTGTATGTAAGATTTTTATGTGGACTTTTTCATTCCACTGTTTCATTTCTGTACATATACCTAAAATGATCTACAGGTAACCTTATGTACATGTTAAATTAAATTACAAATGTAAAATTTATATGTTCAATTATTTATATGGTATATAGTGAAAAAATCAACAATGGGCCATAATTCTGTTAAATTTGGTCACAGCAAAAATTCCTTCCTTTTTACTACCATCTACACATTAAAGCTGTTCATCCCTGAAAGTTTAAGCAAAATCTGCCATCTGGTTTAAGAGGAGTTGCGTTCACAAAATTTCTACATAGTATATAGTGAAAAAATCAACAAAGGGCCATACTTCTGTTAAATTTGGTCACAGCGAAAATTCCTTCCTACACTATCATCTACACATTATGGTTGTTAATCTCTGGTAGTTTAAGCAAAACCTGCCATCTGGTTTAAGAGGAGTTGCGTTCACAGGATTTCGGGATGTACAGACAGACATACGGACAAGTGCAAGACTATATTATGCTCCCCACTTTGTAGGGGCATAAAAATCTGAACAAGAGCACAGCATGCTCACCTGTTAAAGGCAATTTCTTTCAACTGTGCATTGCCGTGACTGATGATAATCAAGTATTCCAAACTGTGTCTTGATATCTTTTAAAAACTTTTTCTTTGGCTGCTTTTGATATTTTATTTTTCAATTTAGGGTTAATTTTTTTATATTTTGGATAGGAAATGGGTCTTTACATTGGCCACTGGTTACATCATAACACTGCCCTTATAGACCATTAAATCTGATGTCTTATTGCATTATTGAGTAATCACATAAAATGCCAAAGTTTATATAAAGTCTGACCCTAGCTCTTCGACAACCCTTTATTTGAATACCCAGTATTATCTGAAGTAGATCAGCAGTCTCATTTTATCTCTAAACAAATCAATATAAATACGATTGTATTATTCAAAATGCTTATCAGAATACCTCATATTTTTCGAAGTAAAATTTCGGTCACAAATATACAATTATGACAGAATTTCACACCTATTATTCGAAGCCAGACTTATTGCCGCTGATCCACTCGCTGACTGTGCATTTTGGCAAAAATTATAATTAAACGTGTTTTAAACATTTATTACCGAAAAGTCCTTGTTTGCCACTGTTTTCTCTTTCAATAATTGGACAGTTAAGAGTATTCAATTAAAAAGATGAAAATAAACAATTAAAGTAAAGAAATAAATAAACAAGCAAACACTTACATATAAATTTTGTATATGAATATTGAAAAATAAATTCCATTGGCAAAATATATACTTATTGTGAATATGTACATGAATACTGCCTATGATAAAAATTCTGCACCATATCCGATGTTGTTACTGTTAATGCTTGAAGATGACAGCAATAATTTTCATGTATATGTGCAGCGCTACATAATGTGGAACAAGAGCGATCAGTGATCGCATGTGTCGCCTCATGATGGCCAATTTCATGTTGGGACAAGTTTTGTGACAGAGGGACAGTGCACAACTCGACTTGGTACTGATCATTCCTGTAAAGTTTGGATGAAATTGCACCAGTAGTTTATGAGGAGTAGTCCAGACAAGTTTTGTGATTGACGGACAGACAGATGGACAGACAGACAACAGAGAAGTGATCCCTATATGTTGCCACTACTACGTAGAGGCGACACAATAAATGATTGAAGTTATGTCTTCATTACCAATAAAAAAAATTGTTTGCGCATCCTTTGTTTATTTATTTTTCTTGATTGATTAATTTATTATTAATGCTACCATTGCTATGATTGCTTATGCCAAGCAAAATTGAATAGTTGTCATCTATCACTATATATATATATTAGGATTTTAATTATTCAAACCACTAAATTTTCTATCCCAAGCAATTCGAATAATCGAGGTTTGACTGTATGTCTAATGAAAATACAGGCTTAAAGCGACTCCACTGAGGTCTAAAAGCCGAAGAACATAAAATTCGAATTTTCGTACATAAATGAGCTGGGGCACTTTAAACTGAAATATATGCAAAGATAGTCAAAATAAATTGAAAATCGTATTTTTATGCTTTTCTTAGCTCGATTTGTGTAAAAAGGGTTTAAACGCTTTTCATTTTTGGTCATATATTTACAATTTGAATAATTGTTCTGGAAAAAACGAAGTGCGCGAATGACCTGAAATTGTGCAAAAAGATTAGTGGTCTAAACCTACATCAAAAGGTACAATTATCTGGAAAAATATTTTCAGTTCCATCATTTCAAAAAACCTCAGTGGAGTCCCTTTAATTGAAACTTTAATATTCAAAAAGGATTTCACAAGTCAAAAAGGAAATTTATTTTTTAACACAGATAAACTTTTAACTTAAGGTTTAAGGTATAATACACACACCAATTTACATTAATTTTGTTTAACAATTATAAAAGGATATCAGTAAGGCTGTTAGAAATTAAATTTAGGTACTACTACTTGCAACCATAAAAAGACAAGAAAGTAAGAATACAAAATACCTTGACTATTTTACCATCATCATTGAACTTGTATTCTGTGATAGTTTTAATACTATTTTGCTCATCAAAATCTTCAGAGGCTGGAGGCAGTGAACCTTTAAAACAAACATAATTTTATATAAACATAATGGCTCATAAAATCTTTACTGTACTTCCCATGCCTTTGTGTTTAGTTCGTTTTTTTCTTTGTGATATGTGAATGCCAAGACACATGAGATTTCAATGCAAACCTACTTAAGGCAACAATTACAACATACAAACAGAGACATAGATAACTTCTCTTTTGTTTGTTTCTATTTACGCCTTTCCCCAACAGTATTTCAGTCATATAGGCGGGTAGTTTCCTAACCATCGTTCCTGGAGAGCTACACCAGTACTAGATAGTAGACTACCTTCCTCCGCGCTAAACTACCAAAGCATCTCCCGGGGATCGAACCCAGGCCAGAGAGGTAACTGGATTAGAAGTCATCGACTCTATCCCCTCCACCACGGATAATGTCTCTGATACAAATATTGGTAACAAAGGTAGGCGTAAGGTCAAATTTATATTTTCTATTTGGAAATCTTTAAAAGATCTTTTATGTTGTAATAAAGGTTGTTACCACGTGTGTGTGTTTGGGTTTGTTTACCCTCGCCACAGGAAAGAGACCAAATGGGCGAACATAATTATACACCAGAGACTGAGTGAAATTTTAGATATGTATAAAATCATGCTTCTAAAACAATTTTCAAACATCGAAGAATATGTAAAATATGTACAGCAAATATTTGTCCACATTATATGTAATCATTAAAATATATGCATTCATTTCTTATTTAAAAATTTGACTTAGACTTTATAGAAAATAAATTTCTAATTACCTCCTTTTATTAACACATGAAATGTAAATTCAGTAATATCTTTACAAATAATGCTTTATGGAACTTACAATATAATATTGATAAATCTTCAATTGAGCATTATATTTATGATTAAACTATAAAAATTGAGTTACAGGATCTTTAAGTACATAAGATCAATGTCTACATACCTTTTTGAAAGTGCAAAATAACTTTGAGATGATCTGATAATCCCTAACTAACAAACTAGTTTGTTTATTTCTGATATTATTGACACTTATATCTGAGGCTCGTCAAGGAATCTATCAAAATTACCTAAATTGTCTTCACTACAGTACCATGTGTCTGGACAGATAGCAATGTTTCATACCTTTTCTAAATACATATCATTATAATATATGTACCATTTTTTTTTTTGTGGGAAATGAAGGAAAATTAATTTAAAACACAGTGTTCGAAATTAGCAGTAGTCTGATAGCCAGACTACTAAATTTCTCCTCTGGCTACCAACTTTTCATAGTTACAAGCCCGACCAGGCTACTGTATTTTCAGAGGCAATATCAACAACTGTTTTGAACAAATGAATTAAGCTAGTGAAATGTCTTTTGGGCTAGTGAATATTCCAATCAGCCTAGTTGATTCAAATCCTAATTTCTTACACTGAAAGCATATATGCCGTTGACCCGTATTTTTTGGGGTTTAATGTTTTAAATTAAAGCCACCGTTTTTAAATTAATAGTAAATGGAAGACAAAAAACATCAACAGTGAGTGAAAACTATGACAAACAAAAAAGGAACCGTTTAAAATACGAAAATAAACTATTTCAGTAAGAAATACTAATCTTTCTACTTTCACTATCGGTAGTCTGTGTCGCTCGGAATCTGTCTCATATTTTCGGGGATTTTGATTGGATGGCCTCGTTTCGGTAATTACGTTGCGTGCGCACAAATTCTATACTGCACTCATTATATTTCGGGACATTGGTTTAAGTTAGGTATAAGTTCCGGTGATGAATTTTAAGGCGAAGATACATTTTTTGTTCTTTTTTGTTGCTGTGTAGTTGAAAATAACGTTTAGAAATGAGAAAAGAAAAAATTATAATTGTAATGACATTAACAGATTTTTATTTATGTGTTTAATATGTTTAGTACGAATTCTTAGGGTAGTTATTTATAGAAATAAGTGTCGGCGAAAACTTGATGTTTTTTTGGAGAGTCCAATCAATCGCACGAGCTGTCATTCACACCTGAACATGACGCCACGAAAATATGAGAACCCCCGAAAATATGAGAACAAGGCATACCAAATATCAAAACAGGTTTCAAATGAAAAATATTGCAGTTTACATGGTTTTGAGAGGTAGGAGAGTTGTAGAGTGGGCGAGGCGGGGGTTGGACGGTGGTAATGATCAATCAAAGAGTGGGTGAGGCGGAGGTGGACGGTGGTAGTGATCAATCAAAGCGCCGAGCACCTATGTTACGAACTACATTGAGTGCGAATATAAAATGTAAACCATATTGTATTGTTTACTTACGATCTTCTCCAGCTTCAACCTGTTCCGCCCAGCTAATTGGTTTATTTCTGAAATTAAAAAGTAGAAAATTTACATCACAATCAAGGTATTAAAGTTTAAGTAACAGAAAATGTAAAAATCATCGCTAAACTTACTCTTCCATGGCCGGCATGTTTGTCCACTTCCTGTGTAGGGTACGGTCTAAAATACTTCCTACAATAGCCGACAACGACAAAAATAAGAACCACCAAGATGGGAAGGGAATTTAGTTCACATATTTATCAAATTAAATTCATTGTTTCTTATACATATTACATGAAAAACATATCAAATGCATTCTAAACCTAACCCAATATTTGTACAGACGAGAAGTTCATCTCAGTTTCACACAGTCAAGAACTTTTATAAGCCTTCTTAAGAATTGTATTTAGATAAATAATAATTTTGTTATAAAGTTGTAATTTCCTTTCTATTAAATACGCGGACAAAACAGGGAAAGGGTGCTCAATAAATATGAAAAAAAAAACGGATGAATTTCACCAACTAATTAAACTAAATCGTGATATCATTAAATTTAAAATATATTTGAAAAGTTAGATCCGTGCTCCGTTTATAAACCTCTTGTACTAAGGATAGATTTTCAGGTAAACTGCATGGTCAAACTTGACGTAGCTCCATGATGCATTTATTAAAAAGTGGATACAATGAGGTCAAAATCATAATCCATGAGTGCTGCATGCAAGTGTGAAAAATATAGGATGATGATTCCATTTTAGAATGATTTTAATAGAAAATAGATATTTTAATGTAAACAAAGTTGATAATTTTTTGCAGCATAGAGTAGAAATTGTGCAATTTCTATAAAAAAAAAAAACATCTTTCATACTATCACTTGACTGATCTGTTTTAAAAAATTCAAATTTAATAATTCATCTTTAGGAATGAATGTTTAGAAGACATAATTTGATGTTTTGTATAAAGTATGATTCGATCTACTGTATGTAACTTTAGATCTGCCCTCACTGGACACTGGCACCATAGTCCTTAAATAATCATAAATCAAGTATAATACCCATATAACACAAACTTCCCAAACTATTATCAAAGAATTTTTTTTTCTGACACAACCCCTTTATATATCATCTTGTGCCACAGGGGAGAGACCGGTCAGTATCAATCTTACAGATGACGTAATTTTAACTATTTAACAATCAGTAATTAGAAGTACAGGTAAACCATGGGAAAAAAACTTCTATCTATCTATCTATCTAGCTATCTATCTATCTAGCTATCTATCTATCTATCTATCTATCTAGCTATCTATCTAGCTATCTATCTATTTATCTATCTATCTATCTATCTATCTATCTATCTATCTATCTATCTATCTATCTATCTATCTATCTATCTATCTATCTATCTATCTATCTATCTATCTATCTATCTATCTATCTATCTATCTATCTATCTATCTATCTATCTATCTATCTATCTATCTATCTATCTATCTATCTATCTATCTATCTATCTATCTATCTATCTATCTATCTATCTATCTATCTATCTATCTATCTATCTATCTATCTATCTATCTATCTATCTATCTATCTATCTATCTATCTATCTATCTATCTATCTATCTATCTATCTATCTATCTATCTATCTATCTATCTATCTATCTATCTATCTATCTATCTATCTATCTATCTATCTATCTATCTATCTATCTATCTATCTATCTATCTATCTATCTATCTATCTATCTATCTATCTATCTATCTATCTATCTATCTATCTATCTATCTATCTATCTATCTATCTATCTATCTATCTATCTATCTATCTATCTATCTATCTATCTATCTATCTATCTATCTATCTATCTATCTATCTATCTATCTATCTATCTATCTATCTATCTATCTATCTATCTATCTATCTATCTATCTATCTATCTATCTATCTATCTATCTATCTATCTATCTATCTATCTATCTATCTATCTATCTATCTATCTATCTATCTATCTATCTATCTATCTATCTATCTATCTATCTATCTATCTATCTATCTATCTATCTATCTATCTATCTATCTATCTATCTATCTATCTATCTATCTATCTATCTATCTATCTATCTATCTATCTATCTATCTATCTATCTATCTATCTATCTATCTTCCATATAGTCAAACCCCTGCTGGGGACCCAGACTTGACGCGAGTCAACTGACAAGAATGTTAGTAAAAGAACTGAAATAAAAGAATATAAAAGTAATGGAAATGAGTATATTGTTAAAAACAGGTTAAAAATAGAGAAGATATTTTAGGGAGACGTATGTTCAATCCGGCTTACAGCCAGACTGAACTCGGGGCCAGACAAGTTCATGATATCAGGTGGTAAAGCATTCCAGTGGACTATTGTTCTAGGGAAAAATGAATATTTATAGTAATCAATTTCAGTTTGGACTTGTTGGAATGCATGGGGATTGGATGTTCTTGATGATCTTGTAAGAGGGACGATATATTTTGGGAAAGGGATAGCCACCTGGTCATGCAAGATGTTGTGAAACATGACCAGACGTTGGTCAATACGCCGAAGGTCAAGGCGCCTCCATTGAAGGGAAGTCAACATGTCAGTGACACTCGACATACGGCCAAAGTCATGTTTGACCCACCTAGCAGCCCTTCTCTGGACGGACTCTATCTGGTCAATGAGAGTTCCTGTGTAGGGGGACCAGACCGTGGAGCTATACTCGAGCTGGGGCCTAACAAGTGTCTTGTATGCAGTTGACTTTAACCTTTCTGAGTGAACCTTGATGTTTCGGCGTAGAAAACCAAGTGTTTGATTTGCCTTTGTTGTGATGTAGTTTATGTGTTTGTTCCATGTTAGATCATTTGATATTGTAATGTCAATGTATTTTGCAGATGAAACTGTTTCTAATGTGGTGTTATGTAGAAGGTATTGTGTTGGAATGACTGTTTTTCGTTTTGTGATTTGGATAAGCGTGCATTTTGATGGATTAAATTGCATGTCCCATTTTGTCTCCCATTGTTCAAGTTGGTGTAAGTCGTGTTGCAGTAAGCTAGAATGAGAAGCGACAGTCAGAGATAGATAGATGGCCGTGTCATCAGCAAATAGGCGGACTTTAGAGGATTGGACATATTCAGGAAGGTCATTGATGTATTTAAGAAATAAGAGAGGTCCGAGGACAGTGACCTGTTGTCAAGAAAACCTTTGATCCATTTAAGAGTTTGACCCCTTATACCGTAGAAATGCAGCTTATACAGAAGTTTTTCATGGTTGACCATATCAAAGGCCTTAGAGAAGTCAAGAAGGATTAAGTCTACTTGGCCTCTCTGATTTACTGACTGTAGGATATCATCTATAAGCATTAATAGTTGGGATTGACATGACCTTTTTTCTCGGAAACCATGCTGCAATTCATAGAATAAGTTTGATCTAGTAAAGTGCTTTGTTATGCTGGAGGAGACAATGTGTTCCAGGGTTTTACACAAGATACAGGTAAGAGAGATAGGGCGATAGTTTGCTGGGTCTGACTTGCTACCTTTTTTAAAGACAGGGGCCACATTCGCCATTTCCCAGATGTCTGGTAGAGTGCTGGACTGCAGTGATTTTTGGAAAAGTTTGGACACTATAGGGGCTAATTCTTTACTGGTATTTTTCAGCACAATGGGTCTAATTTGGTCAGGTCCTGCAGCCTTATGGGGGTTAAGGTTTTTTTAGAGCTTCTCAACACCTTTTACAGAGATATCAATATCACACATGGGGTTATGGGGGCTAAATGATGTGTGGGGAACCTCTCTTCCTGTATCTGCCTGATCCTGTACCTTCATATCAGCAAGGAATTTAAGAGAAACAGGGGATTTAGATGTGAAAACTGATTGAAATTGTTCATTTAGTACTGTTGCCAAGTCTTGATCTGATGTATACAGTTTATTGTGTTTTTTCAGTGAGTCAATGCCAAAAGAGTCTTGTTTTGAGAGTTTTAATAGTGAATATAGCTTTTTGGTGTTTGGTCTGGTTTGTGTTTGTTCATGTTCTTCAGAGATGTTGTTGTTAATGTTTAGTATATCTTCCAAGTAATTTTGATAGGCTAACTTAGTTTCTTTTCTGCAGAGATGTTTAATGCTGAGATATTTTTCTCTAGATTTATTTGAGTTATGGCCCTTGTACTGCTTGTAGGCTTTGTCCTTTTCCTATATAGACGTTTGAGGTTGACCTTGATCCAGGGGAGTTTATTTTTGGAGGATGACCATTTTGATGGGATGAAAGTATTGACCCCAATCCTCAATTGAGCTGGAGATTGTTTGCCATAACTCTTCCACTGATTTGTTGGAGTAACTTTTTGACCTGGCAAGAGAATCATGAAGGTTGGACATATGTAACCTAAGACCGTCCCAGTCTGCCTTATTATATAGGTGGATTTTACGTGGTTTTTGGACTTTTATACGGGCGGAGGTATTTGTGTCGACCAGGACAGCATCGTGATCACTGATACCTGGGATTACATTTGCCCTGTTTCCAATGGAGGGGTTACTTGTCAGGAACAGATCTAAGATATGGTTTTCTCGGGTTGGGTCTTTGACTAATTGAGTAAGGTTATTATCAAAAAGAATGTTAATAAAATCTCTATAATGTGATTGAAGTTTGCAGTCCGGGGTTGGAGTAACATTTGACCAATCAAGTTTTGGCATGTTGAAGTCCCCGCCTACCCATACTGTTGCATTTGACTTGGTAGCCATGGATAGAGATTTATTGAAGTCATCCAGGCTATATGGGTCATTTTCTTTAGGTTTGTAGTAAGAACCTACAAGCAGTGGTTTGGAACCTTGCATTTCAATTTTGACCCATAGATTTTCACAATCAGTTTGGAGGTTGGTGGCTTCTTGTGCTATAATGCAGTTTTTGACAGCAATAAATACTCCTCCCCCAGCCTGCTTCTTCCTATCTCTTCTGTAGGGCGTGTAACCTAGGTTTGGGTGGAAAATTTCATTATCAAAGTGTTTAGGTTTTAACCAAGACTCAGTTCCAATTATAATATCTGGGTTTGTTGATGTTACCATATTTTCATACTCTAATTTTTTGTCCACAATAGATCTGCAGTTTACAATCAGGATTTTTAAGGAACGTTTAATATTGTTTTTTGTGCTATGTTTTGCTTTTTTGTTATTACTTTTACTTTTCGGCGTAGATGTAGAGACTGGATGTTCGCAATTTTCAAAGTTTGAATCGATAGAACTTGAAGTGTTGGTAAGATTACCGAATTTGTTTGGTGTGTGGAATGAGTCGAGGCTACAGAGACTTGATGATGTTATATTCATGTTATCACATGCAATGCACTTCCAGACCCAAGACAACTTTCTCTGTGTTCCGATTCCGTTCTGGAAAGATACAATAAGAAAATATACTTTTCTTTCAAACTTTACTATATGAATTATAAATCTTGATTACACTACCTCTGACACTTATTTTCGTATATTTAGATCTATACACATTCTTCTTTATTTTTCTTTTCTGTATTGTTTTTTTTTTGCGCATTTTTTCTTATATAATATATAGCTATAAAGTATGTGTATATTATATAATGTTCACCATATATAATCTTATGATTTAAGTTGTCCTCTGAGATATTGAATGCTGTTCATCATTGTGATTTTGAATATATTATTTATATAATGTTGTTTTTTTGCACTTGTATTTGCATACAGTATATCTGGGACATACGTTATCGTATGTCCCAGAGTATATGCAATCTGAGCTGATATCAATGAACGAAACAAAAACGAATTTATATATCATTGAAACCAATAAACATAATAATAGCTTTGACTAAACATAGAAGAAAATTAGCAAGCATATATACAGAAACTTTAAGCTCAAAACTTTTCAAACATAGGCAATGTAATTCAAAAGAATCTTTTAAGTATTCATTCATTTGGATATTTCAACTGTTTTATTGCTGTAGTAAGATTTTCAAGTAACTTTAAGAACGCATATTTAAAAGGTGTAGAGTGCGTTGTTAATACAAGCAAACCTAATTAACAGCTCAGAAATCGGCCTAATGAATATATAAATTCTATTTGTTCAATATCTTGCTTTTTTCATCCTCAGCAGTTACATATCTCGCTTTTCCATCGTCGGCACTTACATTTCTTGCTTTGTCATCCCAAGCACTTAGAAATCTTGCTTTTTTATGCTCAGCACTTATCTTGCTTTGTCATCCTGTACACTTACATCAAAAACATTATCAGAAATAATAAGCACAGCAGTAAACAGCAATCCATTAACCAATTGCTGCATTGTCATTATCATCATTCATATTATCAGTATTATAGCAGAGGTCAAATATGATTTCCTTAATAATCAAGAATTATTCATTTGATCAATATCTTCATTGTCGAGATGACACCTCGGAAATCTGATTTGGCATGCATTTTGTTTTTATATCCAGCAAAGTTTTTCACAACTAAAAGTATACAAAGTTTGCTTGAGAGAAATTCTATGTCACAGTAGTGCATGGATCCATCATCTGTGCTCATTTAAGTTTCTTACAATGTGTGTGGATCATAAAATAGAAGACATAAGTTGTATATGCTGTAGAATTGTTTCTCACTGTTATCAAGAAATATTTAATTGATTTAGACCATTTCATGGCTTACAAAGTGTGTCTGAAGTAGCTGTCTTTCAGACTTTCAGAAATTCTATAGGCGGTCTGCCTTTGGAAGCTGTCATTTCCATGGTCAATTTTGGTTTGAACATTTTCCAAAGAATTAAATAAATTTCCAGGTTAATGGATTACAAACCTTGATGGAAATTCTAAACTTAGAATTATTTGCTTTGCTTATGTCGTTTTCCTTATTAACTATTTTGGAAGCCTATGGTCCTGGAGTAATACTTGCTTAACAAGGACGTGAGAGGTCCGGAATTCGAATCCCTTTTCGGGCAAATAAATTTGTTTAAGTGTCTTGTTAAAGAGACTCCACTAAGGTTTTTTGACATGATGGTCCTGAAAATATTTTTTCAAGATAAATGTACCATTTGATGTAGGTTTAGACCACTTATCTTTGTGCAAAATTTCAGATCATTCGCGGACTTCGTTTTTCCAGAATGATTATTCATATTGTAAAAAATGACGCAAAATGAAAAGCGTTTAGACGCTTTTCACTCAAATTGGGCTAGAAAAGCATAAAAATACGATTTTTAATTTATTTCAAAGTTTATTTGTTAACTACATCTTTGCATATATTTCTGTTTAAAGTGCCCCAGCTTATTTATATAAGAAATGCAAATGTTATGCTTTTAGGTTTTTAAACCTCAGTGAAGTCCTTTTAAGTAATGTTAAAAAAAAGGAAAATAAGATCAACAAAAAAGGGCGTCATTCAATAAATCCCCCAACACAAGACCACCGGTAACGAGCCAAGCCGGACACCAAACATGACCAGACACACGGTCAAAATACGGACGGAATGTCATTACAGATTATTCAAAATAGGAAATCATAGAAACCTACAAAGTAATTCAAGAAGAAAATGTATTGATAGGCCTCAAACGGACATCACTTTTTCTCAAAGAATTAGCCAAGTTATCGCGGATGAACACTAACATATTCATAGTTTACATGAATTATATGAAACTCTGTTATAGCAAAATATCTAGATGATAAAAGTGTTATATACCTTTAGAACTTGTTAATATATGTATGAAGATGTTTTTGATACAAGTTTGATTACTCGTAGATGCCCTACACATGGACACTGGTTTAAGTTGCTGGAAATGATGTGAAATTCTTGAGCCTGTGAAAAGATGTATCTATTTTACGTGCATACATTTATTAAAGATGAAAAAATGTTTAAAGGAATGATCACTGGTTATTTAAAATCATTTTGTAAAATTTATTAGTTCAAAATGAAAACAAAACAAATAACTATAGTAAGTATCTATTGCGCAAAGATAATTGACCTCCTATGTTTCCAGGGGTTTAAATTCCCCTTTATCAAGGAGTTTGCAGCTTATTTTCTAAATAACAAATTAATCTTCTTTTTTCTTACACTGGGTTATTTAGGAAATAGATATCAATTTGGAGTGCATTGTGTAGAAAAATGCACGGTTCGAGTTTAAATGCACAGAAATATAATCACGACAGTCGATATGCCTAAGTGATTAATGACAAAGCATTTGAACGATAAACCGTGCATTATTATATTATAATGCATGAAAAATGTATTCAAATTTCGTTCTAATATAATAATTAAATATAGATTTGATGAAAATATGTTGAACTACATTATTACTTAGAACTAGTTTGGTTTCTTGAAGTCATTTGCATATATATATAAGCCATTAAAAATACAAAATCTGAGAAAACCCACAGCGGTTTGGCCCACCGTGGAGCCATTTGTTAACCTAGGACTCATGAATCAAAGCTCTATGGAAACCTTGGAAAGCAAAGTACCATACTTCAACCATGTGCAAGCGATCCCAATGGGGTCACTTTCAACGGGGTCAAAATTTAATGTTACACCGGGTGTGACGGCGTAGTGTGTAGAAGCGAAAAAGACTTTCGAATCGCATGACGTCGGCATAGAAATAGGAGTACGTCTAAAGAAATTTATAAATAATAAATCACTTTGAAGTTTCTTAATATTAAAAATAAAATTAGTGCTCGCCAATTTTTTTAAGCCAATCACCGACGAGGATTTTTCAAATTTTTAGGTTTCAAATCTTAATAGAACAGATTTTATATAAACTGGACGTTTTATATTATAAAACGCAAGTGGGCGGAGCTAAGTTTCGAAGAGCGCTAAAGTGAAATATACGCATGTGCAGAGATCTTGAGGTTTACTCCTACTAATCAATATTTATGCATCATGTTTTTTTCCGTACACGCACATGTATATCGTCACTACGGCATAGAATTAAAAAAAGAGGTTCATTGAAATGAAAACAGGCAAAATAACAATAAAAATGTTTTATTACTTACGGAACCAGTATCATTTTATTATTTCCAAATAAAAAGTTCACTTATTCCAACAAAGTATGTATATATTATTTCTTACTTTTTATGTAAATATTACAGCCCGTGCCGCTGCAAAACCGAAAGTAGGGTGTATTTATTAATTTTACAAAAATATGTCGAGGTGACAAGCGAGGCAAGACATGTCGACTTTTTGTAGCTCATTGTGAAGTTGCATTACATGAAAATCGGGCACATGACAAATCAGCACATAAATAAAACATTCTAGTGTTCCGTGGTATACATTTTTTCTACGTGTCATACCTCCTTTCCTTATTACAATGAATTTTTACTGCATTGTTATCCATCGCTGGTTTGTTTTTAGCAGAGAATGGCCTGTGTATATTCAAAGAGGGTACCGTGCAAAGAGGGTACCGATATGGATATACACCGTGATATTGTCTGATTTATTTACCTAGACAGAATGCGGGAATAAGCTATGCAAAACACGTGACCCGAAAATGTGTACCGCTACCTCTTCCAAGTATAGGTTAGAGTGCATATTGGGTGTTCTTCGTAAATAAGAAAGCTAAAAAGGAGCGGAGCTTGCGAAGCGACTGTAGCTTTCTTATTTACGAAGAACATCCAATATGCACTCTAACCGGCTTAGTGCTCCGCCCATTTTTTTCCGCCCAACACACTGCGTGACGTCACACGATAGCCTAAATGTGTATAACCATATTTGGAAGAGGTAGCGGTACACATTTTCGGGTCACGTGTTTTGCATAGCTTATTCCCGCATTCTGTCTAGGCGAGCACTAAAATTGGCGAGCACTAAATATGGTTATACACATTTAGGCTATCGTGTGACGTCACGCAGTGTGTTGGGCGGAAAAAAATGGGCGGAGCACTAAGCCGGTTAGAGTGCATATTGGATGTTCTTCGTAAATAAGAAAGCTACAGTCGCTTCGCAAGCTCCGCTCCTTTTTAGCTTTCTTATTTACGAAGAACACCCAATATGCACTCTAACCTATACATAAAATTAAAAAACCCTAGCCAGTCTGTTTTAATGAGAGCAATATACATGTATTCATACTGCGTTAACAAATAGTATATATAATAATTTATGTAAAGTTTACAATCATATATTCTATGTGTGTACACAAAAGATGTTTATTTTAGATTTAAAAAAGACTGTATGCCAGTTAACAATAAATTTGAGCATGTAACACCTCGAAATCAGGAACATTAATTCAAAGCAGAAAAAAACAGCAACAACAAGTATCTTTAAAAAAGATACTCAGCCGGAGTAAAACTGGTTAGCATGCAAATCTATGTTATTTCTAAGTTTTCAATACAAAAAGAAATGTTAGCAGTGCTGGCATAACAATGACATAATAATTATTTCTTGTAGCTAAGAAAATGTCTATTTTGTAAACATTGAAATTGAATTGTAACATATTTATATCGTTAATTTTTCAAAGTAGGACAACTTCAATTTTAGGGTTTTTTTTAACTTGTTTTACGTTTGACTAAATTTAATTGCATTTTATTTTGAAATCATTAACAAATTATAGATCTGTCCTTAAAATCTATTTTAAAATGATAAGAACTACCCATTTCATTTGATTTTATATTGGTAAGAACTGTCCTTTACTTTTATTTAGAATGACCAATGAGATTCACCGATTTCAGTTTTAGTTCTAAAATGACCAATGAAAATTCTTTTTGAATTCAGTCCTGCCCTAAAATATTTACAGAAAGTCCAACTGATAACAGACAGACTACATCCAAAAAAAACCACTATGAAATTACTTAATACATGCAAGCATAAAGATGATTTTTATGTCGCGTTTCTATGAGCATCACATGAAACTAATATATTTTAGTGCTCGCCAATTTTTTTAAGCCAATCACCGACGAGGATTTTTCAAATTTTCAGGTTACAAATCTTAATAGAACAGATTTTATATAAACTGGACGTTTTATATTATAAAACGCAAGTGGGCGGAGCTAGTTTCGAAGAGCGCTAAAGTGAAATGTACGCATGTGCAGAGATCTTGAAGTTTACTCCTACTAATCAATATTTATGCATCATGTTTTTTCCTTACACGCACGTGTATATCGTCACTACGGCATATAATTAAAAAAAGAGGCTCATTAAAATGAAAACAGGCAAAATAACAGTAAAAATGTTTTATTACTTACGGAACCAGTATCATTTTATAATTTCCAAATAAAAAGTTCACTTATTCCAACAAAGTATGTATGTAATATTTCTTACTTTTTATGTAAATATTACAGCCCGTGCAGCTGCAAAACCGAAAGTAGGATGTTTTTATTAATTTTACAATATACTGCCATTTGTCCGAAGATGATATGTATATGAACATAATAAATATGCATGATGCATATATAATCAAGCTACAGGTTCAGTTCAGCCCGAAAAATATGTCGAGGTGACAGGCGAGGCAAGACATGTCGACTTTTTGTAGCTTATTGTGAAGTTGCAGTACATGAAAATCGGGCACATGACAAATCAGCACATTAATAAAACATTCAAGTGTTCCGTGGTATACATCTTTTCTATGTGTCATACCTCCTTTCCTTATTACAATGAATTTTTACTGCATTGTTATCCATCGCTGGTTTGTTTTTAGCAGAGAATGACCTGTGTATGTTCAAAGAGGGTACCGTTTGAGAATATTTCGCAAAGAGGGTACCGATATGGATATGCACCGTGATATTGTCTGATTTACCTAGACAGAATGCGGGAATAAGCTAAGCAAAATACGTGACCCGAAAATGTGTACCGCTACCTCTTCCAAATATGGTTATACACATTTAGGCTATCGTGTGACGTCACGCAGTGTGTGGGCGGAAAAAATGGGCGGAGCACTAAGCCGGTTAGAGTGCATATTGGATGTTCTTCGTAAATAAGAAAGCTACAGTCGCTTCGCAAGCTCCGCTCCTTTTTAGCTTTCTTATTTACGAAGAACACCCAATATGCACTCTAACCTATACATAATATCCTTTCGATAACCGAATTAGTCATAAGAACCTTAATTTTGACAGATCTTGTGATCCGATGGCTTTGTCAGGTTATGTGATCCTGTATTTTTGACAGGTTATGTGATCTGGTACTTTTGTCAGGTTACGTGATCCGTATTTTGTCAGGTTATGTGATCCGATATATTTGACAGGTTATGGGATCCGGTATTTTTGTCAGGTTATGTGATCCGGTATTTTGTCAGGTTATGTGATCCGTTATGTTTGACAGGTTATGTGATCCGGTATTTTTGTCAGGTTAAGTGATCCGGTATTTTGTCAGGTTATGTGATCCGTTATGTTTGACAGGTTATGTGATCCGGTATTTTTGACAGGTTATGTGATCCGGTATTTTGGTCAGGTCATGTGATCCGGTACTTTTTTCAGGTTATGTGATCTGGTATTTTTGTCAGGTTATGTGATACGGTATTTTTGACAGGTAATGTTGTCTTGCATTTTTGTCAGGTTATGTGATCCGGTATTTTTGAGAACTTTTACCGCTAATGTTTACGTTACGTGGTGCACTTTAAATGGATGAATGTACAACTTGAGTTACTTTTCCTGACTAAAGCATTTATAAAGTGTTTTATAATATCTCGAATTAATTAATATATTGAGATTAGTTATATACATGTATTAGTATATAAATGCATGTACGTCCATTGAAAATGGAAGATTTGGTAAATGGACAGTGTAAAAAATAGTTTTAGAGAGACACAAAAGGCTCTGTAAATAAATAAAAATGTTGAATTTACATTGGCATATTCTTATTGCTTGTTTTGTAATAAAATAAGATAATTATATCATAAGCGAAAAGTGTTTTGGCAGCAGATTGAATGACGGGACAAGAAATGCACTTTTATGTTGTAGAAATGAGTGCACGAACTTAAACGCAAACACATTCCCACTTTAACTATTATTTATTAAGTTGATCAAAAGTACATCACCTTTCAGACATGAGTACATTTGTTGTTGTTGTTGTTTTTTATAGAAAGGGCAAACTTTTAGATTATGGTTTTAGAGCCGATTTGATAAAAATGAAGAAAATAGCGATCTTATGAAATCTGTCACAATGGAAGCAAAATGAAGTTTTTTTTTCCTTCTTTACAAAATATGTCCTAAATTCCTAATTCAAAAAAGACAAAATAAGGTTCCGCTATATTGTAAATAAATAACGTTACGGTAACTGTAACAGGGCAAATATTTTAAAGTTTTTATGAAACAAATGTTATGAAATCTTTTATATTAAAATGTACATTTCCGCGTGTAATCAATAATCAATGGAAGATAAGTTGTTTTTTATATGCAAACAATGCATTTATATACATTATTTCAAGATTATAAATCATATTGATAAAAAACTTGTTGTGCAGTTCATATCTATTTATAAATATCTTACACAAAATTTTATCACAAAAAGTTTTAATTTATAATTACGTCTTGGTCGATAGGGCAACAAGTTGCTTTGGCAACAAAAAGTCCAATTAAAGTACTGGTACAATGACGGAACATCAATTATCGACCAATGGTGACTGGCGTACTATTTGCTGACGTTCGATTTTAATTTTATTTTTCAACTGGCATAATGACTTTGTGTGTACTTTTGCTGTTGTAGAATATACTTTCAAATGTGGTGTAGTTTCAATATTAAAAGATTCAAGACAAATTTCAAACATTTGTACTTTCTTTGCTCACCAGAACCAAAAGTTATGGGTCACCTAAGTATAGGTTAGAGTGCATATTGGGTGTTCTTCGTAAATAAGAAAGCTAAAAAGGAGCGGAGCTTGCGAAGCGACTGTAGCTTTCTTATTTACGAAGAATATCCAATATGCACTCTAACCGGCTTAGTGCTCCGCCCATTTTTTCCGCCCAACACACCGCGTGACGTCACACGATAGCCTTATTATGCAGTAACCATATTTGGAAGAGGTAGCGGTACACATTTTCGGGTCACGTGTCTTGCATAGCTTATTCCCGCATTCTGTCTAGGTAAATGAGACAATATCACGGTGCATATCCATATCGGTACCCTCTTTGCGAAATATTCTCAAACGGTACCCTCTTTGAACATACACAGATCATTCTCTGCTAAAAACAAACCAGCGATGGATAACAATGCAGTAAAAATTCATTGTAATAAGGAAAGGATTTATGACACGTAGAAAGGATGTATTCAACGGAACACTAGAATGTTTTATTTATGTGCTGATTTGTCATGTGCCCGATTTTCATGTACTGCAACTTCACAATAAGCTACAAAAAGTCGACATGTCTTGCCTCGCCCGTCACCTCGACATATTTTTCGGGCTGAAATGAACCTGTAGCTTGATTATATATGCATCATACATATTTACTATGTTCATATACATATCATCTTCGGACAAATGGCAGTATATTGTCAAAAATAAATGTAAAATTAATAAAAACACCATACTTTCGGTTTTGCAGCGGCACGGGCTGTAATATTTACATAAAAATTAAGAAATATTACATACATCCTTTGTTGGATTAAGTGAACTTTTTATTTGGAAATTATAAAATGATACTGGTTCCGTAAGTAATAAAACATTTTTACTGTTATTTTGCCTGTTTTCATTTTCAATGAACATCTTTTTTTAATGCTATGCCGTAGTGACGATATACATGTGCGTGTACGGAAAAAACATGATTCATAAATATTGATTAGTAGGAGTAAACTTCAAGATCTCTGCACATGCGTATATTTCACTTTAGCGCTCTTCGAAACTTAGCTCCGCCCACTTGCGTTTTATAAAATAAAACGTCCAGTTTATATAAAATCTGTTCTATTAAGATTTGAAACCTGAAAATTTGAAAAATCCTCGTCGGTGATTGGCTTAAAAAAATTGGCGAGCACTAATAGTATGGTAAAGGGTACCTCGAATTCTGTTCCAAACAAGATATTCTTCTAGCAATTGAGTCAATATTTTAAAACTAAGAAAAGAGAAAGATATTGTACTCACCCTTGTGTTTACGCAAGCGTTCGCTTTTGTTAAAAAAATCACAATTAGAATAATTATTCTGGGAAAAAAGAGCGAGCAAATGATCTGAAAATTTGCACACAAGTTATAAGTCTAGACTTAATTCCAGTCGCGTCATGTGAAAAATCAAAGTACAGAAGGCGGGACTTTGTTTGGGTCTCAGAATGTCAGAAAGGTGAAGGTTGTGAGATTGTAAACCAACTTGTTTTTGTATAGTGCCACCAATGAAATTGGCTATAAGGCTAATTGCAAAACAGATATTCAATTCAATGTTTATTTGGCTGAAATAATTTAAAATAAAGAGTTATTTTAACTGGGATTTGAACTCCAGACCTCTCGCTACCTTACCGAGCATGTAACCCCTCGATAAAGATAACAGCCTGAAGAAAACCACATTATTCTAAACTAGGGTCTGTAACCATTATTAATTTCACGGTAAACCTGTTGTTTAACACTGATGTAAATAATCATGGAGCTGTAAAAAATAACACAATACTAGAAATCTTCGACCAACCGGGAACTATTTTTCCCCCGATAATTAATGCGCCTGTCATTTGACAATCTTTACGCAGTGATCTCCCCTTAATTTTTCGGCGTTATTGTTCTTTTAAAGGGAATTAACCGCTCCGAGAATTTTGGACTACATTTGGTTTTTATCAGATAAGCACATCATGGTCTGAAACTTCGCTACCATTATTTGTTTGGCCTGACGACCTAAACAAATAAAAAAGAACTCAATGGACTCTGTTTAATTTATATAAACTTGCATAGTAAAACACTTTAAAAGACTTCCACTGATATTCTACAAAACCTTGATCTTGTTTTTTAGTATGTAAAATAACCTTATTGTCCAAGTAAAGTTATATTAATCATGCTCATGGAGTCAAAAATTGCCCCATCAGGGATTTACCTAGACTTGTGTTGTAGAAATGTCTTAGAGATATTCTTCTGTTCTGGGAAAGTTAAAGACCAAGAACTTAGAAATTTGGCATGAAAAATCACTTTGTGGCCTTGTCATGGAGGATACTTGATTAGTTTCTTTTATGAAACGACAATGCCAAGTGTTTTAATTTTTTCTGTTATTTGCAATTAAGCATTTCCTAGCAGGCATCTACAAGGATTTCAAAAATCATGCAGCTTTCATAAAAGGTAAAACAAGAAACAACAGACAACAGACAAAAAAAAACAAATGTGAAAAAACAAAAATTCTGACCTTTTGTAGCACTGAATGTCAGGAGAGACCCAGGCATTCATTGGTATTCAAGATTTCTGTCCCCATTTCTGTGCGAATTATGTTTAGGCCTTCAGTAATCGCTAATTACAATTTGCGTCATTGCATTTTATTTAGAAATGTTTTGATATCAAATTACAGCTTTTCAGGTTTTAATACTAATCCGGCTCCAAGAAAGTATTAATTTCGTTTAAATGTACTTTTCAAAAGAATGTAAACAACTGCACTTTTAACATGTTATGTAAAGGCGAATGAACCGAATGAACTATGTTGTTTTGGTTTTTATTGTTTTGGATTTTTAGCTTACTCCTGGCCAAGACTGTAAACTTTCATCTTTATGAAAACTGATAAAATATTTTATTTATCGGTGCTATAATAATATTCTGTTGCATATATAGAAAATTATCTGACAATTCGTGTAGACTAGCTTGTTTTATCTCCATATTTTGTTAATTATATTATATACAAAGTAGAATATTGACACCGAAATGTATGAAACTTTTGAACAGGAAGGTAAATATTCATATAATCAGTGTAAAACTGATTTTGTTTTTTGTGAATGAAAATACAGCAAGCTTCTTTGCAAAATTCATTGATTCTATAACATGTTACTTTTATGTGTATCAGATTCTAGACATGTTTGCTAGGAAGAATGTCAAATACCCGCTTAATTCAAGCGTTGGTATCAGGCCGCCACGGAAGTTCTTGAGGGACATTTTTGTTTGTTGTTATTTAGTAATTGTTATCATTTCTTGTGAGGGAATGCTTCTCCTTTATTTATAACATCGTTCATTTTTGCTTGATTTTTTTTTTCAAATTTGTCGTGTCGTTTATTTTATTGTTCTAAAAGTTGATATTAAGTTTACGTATGTTAAAAAGTCTAGTGTTTGGTGTTTTTTACGATATTTTGGCAATTCCTTCAATAGTAATACATTGATAAATACAGAAATAGTTCATAGGCGGATTGAAGGATACTAAAATAGTATTGTTTATTCATTTATTCATTATTTATTTATTTTTTATTTACAATGTATTTATCTGTTTTGTATTTGTAAGTGGTTCCCATGTAGCTTACTTGATAACTACACGTCTGCGCACGATGTTTTATACACGTAAGTGATATGTGTACAATACACGGAAGTGATATGAACTTAAGTGACAGATAAGTTGGTGAACAATACGGAGGGGGAAACGTATTAAAATTTTGATAGGTTTGTTAAAAATACCCCACCCCCGCCCCCTCAGAAAAAACATTTAAAACAATTGAAAAAATAACTCAGAAAATAAAATTACACAGAAAATAAAAAACCTATATCAACTTGAAAACTTAGACGGTACCGTTGCCAAAAGATAAAAGCATTTGAATTCTGTGCCAATGAAATGGTGCAAAATTATTTTACCTATATGTACGTATATATAGAAATAAAAACCCAACAATTATTGTACAGTTACTACATTGATCTTATGAAATACGTTCAGATTGCTCCAAGATTCTATAGAACAGAATATTGTACAGGAAACATTAGTCCGAGTTACTGGAGTCCTTGTTTTAAATATTTATCAAATCATAACACGACTGGCAATGAATTTTACGTAATCTAATGTAACGAAATAACACATCTTACCCGAGCATAGAAACATGGTGGAAAACACTCTGAAAGCTTAATGTTCGATAGGGGATACACCTTTTTAAACAAAAATTAGATAGGGTTCAGGAGAGTAGGATGTTTATAATCAAGTTATAAGTAAACTTTAAGATTTGTTTCATGAATGCTTTGCAAACTCATTGAGACACAATGGCATAACAGAGGAATGTACGACTGCTGATACATCATTACCAGACATATGTTGCTTGTCCCTCAACTGACGGGTCGTACAACTTCAAAGAATATGTGAAGAACGACGATATAAATACAGCCATAAGACTCTAAGGAAATCTAAAGGATACATACAGTGAATACTTTAAATCAATTGAAAGGAATATGGTTGGGCTAAGGGTGAGGTTTGCTGTACCATTAACCGGTCTAAACTCCAAGCAGCGCTTATATATATGCGTCATATGTGTTCCTCATATGTATGACTTTGCTGTTTCATACTATCATTGTGCCACATTTGTTCCCTTTTTTGCTGTTTACTCGTCTACGGTAAGTATCTTCCCTTTACCCATAGATATGTTTTATTTTAATTTTGCCTCCCCGCTTTCTTATCCCCTTCACCTACACCAATTACGTTGTTAGGCATATTAATTAATCGTCTCTTTAATTTTCTTGTCGGTTTCTATCATTTTCTATTATGTTTTTTTAAAGTAATCACTCTGACCATGCATTGAGTTGTGTCCTGTCCAGTTTTTTTTGTGTGTGTTTCAGCTAGGCTCCTTGCAGATGGTCCTGCGTTACTGGGTCGTGTTGTGTTCATTGTTGATCTCGGTGTTTATATATTATAAAATTGCAAAAAACAGTCTTTTATCACCCTTTTTAACTAATTGTAATGGTCACTTTAACCACATTTTTAACAGACTACAGAAAATTTGCTACTAGGGTAAAGACACAGGTTAACAGCCTATATGGTATATTGCCTATCGTTTAGTACATATTGACACGTTTTTACAATATACTCACAAAGCAAAGTTCATCATGATATGCCATTCCTTTCTGCTAATTGAGTACGTGTGGCTTCTACCAACGCAGTGTTCAAGAATCCCACATGCCAAGGAGCTATTTTAATATAATACAGGAAATTGAAGTTCAAGTCATTCTCATTGTGGATATTAAACTTTTATTTGTGAAGCACTAAACGAACCTGAATCTAGATATTGCATAACAAATCTTTCTAGTGCAGCAAATCTTTCTAGTGCAGAAATTATCTTCAAATTTTCTTTTAAAGAAATACTATGCCCTAATTTGATATAAGCAAATATCGATAATTGGTACACAGTATTTTTGTAAACATAATTATAAAAAAACATGTCTGACTTAACACAAAAAGAGGTGTTATGTTAAAAATTCTACCCACTTTATATGGTCACAGTATGAATTTATAGTTGCATTAAAAACTGGCTTAACTTAAAAAAATAAAAACACTAAACTTGATCTGTAATAGGGAACGCAGCTTCCAATAAATAGTTTATTCATTTTTTTCCCAAATTAGACACACTCAGTAAGAATGTTATATATTTCAATAAATTTCGATAATTAAAACATTTTCTCAAGGATAAGCATAATATATCGAGTGACCCGTGGAAACAAAACAACACAACTTTGAGTCAGCAGCAGCCAGAATGCAGGGCAACATGAATTCCAGAAGAGGAAATTATGTAGCTAAGCGACATGAAAGGAAAATACAGGAAGACGATAACAAAGCTTTTCAGCAATATTTTACTGTGGAAAATGTTCTTCTATGACTGGTCCTATGTATCAGACAATTGAATTTAAAAATGCTGCTTTTTCTCAGGGCCCCATCACAGGCCCTAGTCACATAATCAAATATTTTACATAATCGGTCTATATATGTATATTTTATTAAAGATATAAGGGCCACAACGAAACAAAAACATCATGCAGAACAAACAAGAACACTGCTGCAATAAACGACCAGATCACGGTTATCTCTTTCTGGTCGCCATCTGAAAGGATCAATCCAAGTACCAACGCTCTTTATTTCATCAAAATCCCTCAAATAGCAAAGAAATTGGGAAAAGTTTCGCAAAATGCCATTATTTTCAATTCATGTCGTTTTCGATGTCCAGTCCATTCATGTATACAAACACGATTTCTGATCGATTTTTACGGAAAAAAACAAAAAACGGCTAGAATTTCCACGTACGTTCCATAAACAAACTCTTTTCCTATCGATCTGCGAAGTCTTCACTGATCAAATGCCCTCTTCGTACGTATTTCATTAAAAAATGCACAAGGGTCTCGCTTGTGACAGTATTTTATCTTCATGTTTAGCGCATGTATACTGTTCCGCTCTGAATATTATATAAGGATTTGATTGGTTAAGATAATTATCGGAATACTATTGACCAATCGTATAATACTATTTCTTTGTTTCATTTATCTGTCACTTCAAATTACAAATGGCGCACTTTACTTGACCTCCGCTTCTACAACCAATATTTTTTTAATATTTGAGTACAAAGAGGGCTCTAGTTCAATTTAGACTTCGCAGATTGATAGAAAAAGAGTTTGTTTATTAATTTTATGAGGAAATTTGAGATGTTTTCTATTTATTTCGTAGAAATCGACCAGAAATCGCGTTTGTATACATGAATAGATTGGACGTCGAAAACGACATGGATTGAAAATATTGGCATTTTCTGAAACTTTTACTCATTTCTTTGCTATTTGAAGAATTTTAATGAAATAAAAAGCTTTAACTCTTGGATTGATCCTTTCAGATGGCAACCAGAAAGAGATAACCGTGATCTGGTCGTTTCTTTCAGCATTGTTCTTGTTTGTTCTGCATGATGTTTTTGTTTCGTTGGGGGCCTTATATCTTTATATACATATATAGACCGATAATGTAAAATTTGATTATGTGACTAGCGCCTGTGGGCCCCAACAATAAGGGTGACACCATCTACTTATTCCTCCCCATCTAAATGATCAAATGGTTGAGCTGACCTTACAAAAATATTTTAGCATAATTATACATTTACAGCAGTTTCAGTGGCATGAACTATGGACTCATACGCTAATTTAATTTCATTTTTAATCGGATAAAAATGGTTGGAAAAAGATACAGGTTTCTGCTCGGTGAAAATGAATGTTTTTCAGGTGAGAAAAGGTGACAGGTTTTATTAAATGTTTAGAATATATTAACGTTTTTAACGCTATTATTTGTTCCAGTTCATTATATAATTTTAAAATGGTTCTAAATTAGTTAAATGTTAAAACCATTTATTTGAATTAACATTTGTATATAATTACGTCTTATTATACGAGTAAAAGTATATAGTTGACTAATTTATTAACATGGATATACATATGTGTTTATATTTATTTCACAGTTCTTGCTATTGATAAATTTAAACATTTTGTCTCAATACTGCTGTATCATTAAAGAATTTTTATTTTTAATCCATATTTTAACTCGTTCTTTTATTGAATTCCAAATTAATTTACAGAATTGGACATTTAAGCCATCTGTTTCAGTACTTTTTCATGCTATTGTATCTCGTTAATTGACCTTCACATAATTTCTTTTCTCTTCGCTTACTTTCAATATGTTTGAAATTGTATCATTTTCTTGCAAAGAATTCTATAAAATACCTGTATGTAAATTGTTCATATTCTTTTCCGATTGTTTCTGTTATTTTTTCCATTTATATTCAACGATTTAATTAATTTACGTTTTGCTTTGTTTTGTTATAACGTTTTTAAGAGTTTAATATTTTTCTCTTCGTTTTCAATATACTGGGATTTGGTTGTCAATTTTCAAATAATTTATTGATTGTATCACTTCTTACTTGTAAGTATTATTCACTAAAATAGTGATTTTTATTCTTAAGAAACCTTTTTCTCTTTTGTTCTCCCATTTCTAAAAAATAAAATGCTGACTATGCAATGATTATATTAAAAACCAGTATTTGTGTCCATTATTGAAATACTATTGACAACATGGTTTGACCTAAACGAATAATTAAGTCTACAAAATAATGATAATAGTTATGTGTTTTCATGCTTTCATTTTTTTATCCATGTTCGGGTGAAAAGGTTAATGCCAATCTCCTCGCAAAGAAAAAAGTTTTATTTTTGGTTACTTTCCAAATAACTTTTTTTAAAGAACCAAAAAACAAAACAAAACAAAACAAAAAAAAAACACGATAAATATTAAATGTTGTCTTTGTTTGGTCCATAAATATTAACAAGCGGCAAAGTTTCAGTCTCTAAATAGATACATGTTTCTAACCTCAACTTCATAGGAATCTGTAATTTTATATTAGAATAGCATTCATTAACTTCATCAATAACATAAGTCAATGTTGCAAACTAAATTTAACTTTTATACCCGTATATTTATAAGCAACTAGTGTGCACTCGATCATTTTTTCTGATAAATAAATATCGTGCTATAAAAAAGATTAGATAACTAAACTGATATTTCAATATTTTCGAATGATTTCAGAATGTTTATTTTTTAGTAGAGGTGATACTTTCATGACTTTTTGTAACCTTTTCCGATTTAATCAATAGCAGTAGTTTGTTTGTTTTTCTTTCTTTCTTTCTTTTGTTTTTTGTTAAGTTGGTTAATTTCACTGTTAGATTTTTAATTCGCAAATATTTTTCCATCATAAAGAATATCGTCGTTCCTTTTAAATCTTACACTGTTATAAGAACTGTGAAATATAACGATTTTGAACTATTTTGTTTTTTCTCATTCGTGAAATGAACCAAACGGGCGTTTTTTTTTTCAGGAACAAGCCTGTGTGTGATGTCAATGTCAATGTAGTCCTTGCCAAGGTCAGCATTATATATTTATACAGTTTTGAGCGTACTTCCTCAGTTGTTTGTTCCACTAATTCCATTACAATATCTTCTTTTCCCGAAATACGCAGATTGTATCTTTGTTGATATTGTTCCAAATCGTTAAGGTGATCCGTTGATTTTTTTTTGTTATAAAGACTTGTATAGTAAAATATTTTAAAGGACTTCCCTTGATATTCTACAATACCGTGATCTTAGTTTTTTAGTATGTAGAATTACCTTGTGGTCCTCAACATTCAAGTTATATTAATTATGCTCTCATGGGTTCAAAATTGGCCCAACCATGGACATAGACTTGTGTTGTAAAAATGTCTTAAATATGTTCTTCTGTGAAAGTTAAAGACCAACAAGTTACAAATTTGGCATGAAAAATTACTTTGTGGCCTTATCATGGAGGTTACTTAATTAGTTTCTTTTATGAAACGACAATGCCAAGAGTTTTTAAATTTAATATCTTTTGTCATTAAGCATTTCAGCAGGTATCTACAAGGAATTCAAAAATAATACAACTTTCATAAAAGATAATAAAAAAAAACAAACAAAAAACAAACAAACAAATGTGATCTTTTTTAACATGGCAAAATAAAAAGTCTGACCTTTTCTAGTATAAGTGACCAAGGCATTTATGGGTATTTAAGATTTCTGTCCCCAGCAGAGCCAATTGTGTTTAGGCCTGCAGTAATTGTTAATTGTATATTGCGTCATTGCATTTAATTAAGAAATGTTTTGATATAGGTCTAATTAAAAATCCTCACCATGAAAGTGTTAATTTCTTTTACGTTTCAAAAGAACATAAACAACTGCACTTTTAACATGGTATGTAAAGGCAAATGTATCAGGGTAAAACTGAATTGTTTAATTGTGAATGAAAATACAGCAAGCTTATTTGGAAAATTTAATGATTTTATAACATGTCATTTTATGTGTATCAGTTTCTAGACATGTTTGTTATGAAGAATGTCAAATATCCGGTTAATTCAATCTTTGTTATCAGACCCGCATGGAAGTTCTGGAGGGACATTTTTGTTTTGTTGTTATTTTGTTAAAGTTATCATCTTTTGTGGGGGAATGCTCCTCCATTATTTAGAACATCGTTCATTTCTGCTTGAATTTTTTTTCTTCAAAATTGTCATTTATATTATTGTTCTAAATGTTGATATTATGTTCTCGTATGTTAAAAGTGTAGTGTTTGGTGTTTGTTTTTCACATTTTGAGAATTCCCTCAATACTTATACATGGGTAGATACAGAAAGAGTTCATAGGCGGATTGAGGGATACTAAAATAGTATTGATTTTTTTATTCATTCATTTTTTTTATTGACAATGTATTTAACTTTTTGTATTTGTAAGTGATTCCCATGTAACTTACTTGATTACTACACGTCTGCACACGATGTACAATACACGGAAGTGATATGTGTACAATACACGGAAGTGATATGTGTACAATACCCGGAAATGATATGAACTTAAGTGACGGAAAAATTGGTGAAACGTATTAAAACTATGATAGGTTTGTTTAAAATACCCCCCCCCCCCTTCAGAAAAAGATATTTAAAAGAATTAAAAAATAACGCAGAAAATGAAAAACCTAAACCAACTTGAAAGCGTGAAAACATAACGTATACGGTACCATTGCCAAAAGATAAAAGCATTTGAATTCTGTGTCAATGAAATGGTGCAAAATTATTTTATCTATATGTATATAGAAATAAAACCAAACAATTATTGTATATTTACTACATTGATCATATTAATCACGTTCAGATTGCTCCAAGATTCTAAAGAACAGAATATTGTACAGGGAACAGTAGTCTGAGTTACTGAAGTCCTTGATTTAAATATTTATCAAATCATCACACAGATGGCAATGAATTTTGCGTATTTTAATGTTACGAAATAACAAATCTTACCAGAGAATAGAAACATGGTGGAGAACACTCTTAAAGCTTAATGTTCGACAGGGGATACACCTTTTTAAACAAAAATAAAAGGGGTTCAGGAAAGTAGGATGTTTATAATCAAGGTTTTAGTGAATTTTAAGATTCGTTGCATAAATGCTTCGCAAACTCACTGAGACACAATAGAAATACATAGGATACTATTACTTGGATAAAAAAATATTATCCTCCTGAATTTTTGTTTTAACTTCATGTATGATAGAACAAACTGTTCTATCAATTTACGTTCGTATTTTTGAACAGAATATTGACTTTATATATTTGATATGAATAGTGAATTTACATTACAATATGTGCTATATTACTATGTTTAGAATTTTCCTATTACATAATGATATAACCTGTTTTGTATTGCATGATAATATCTATGAAAATAAAGTTTCGGATATCGGATATTTTGTTCTTATTTCAGAATATATGTCAGTCTTCTATAAGAATCAGATCATGAGTTATTCCTGAGGTCGATTATGAAAATTTTAAAAAATATTAAAAGGGACCAATAATATAGAGTGCGCTGTTAATACAAGCAAACCTAACACACAACCCAAAACTCGTCCTAATAAATATATAAATTCTATTTGTTAACATATCTTGCTTTGTCATCCTCAGCACTTACATTTTTTGCTTTGTTATCCTCAGGATTTAAAAATCTTGCTTTGTCATCCTCAGCAGTTTAATATCTCGCTTTTCCATCGTTAGCACTTGCATTTCTTGCTTTGTCATCCTCAGGACTTAAAAATCTTGCTTTTTCATCATTAGCAGTTTAATATCTCGCTTTTTCATCGTTAGCACTTGCATTTCTTGCTTTGTCATCCTCAGCACCTAAAAATCTTGCTTGTTCATGCTCATCACTTACATATTTTGCTTTTCCATCGTGAGCACTTACATATTCTGCTTTTTCATTTTCAGCACTTACATATCTTCCTTTTTCATCCTCAGCAGTTACATAATCGTATCTCGCTTTCCCATCGTCAGCACTTATATTTATTGCTTTGTCATCATCAGCACTAAAAAATCTTGCTTTTTATGCTCAGCACTAACAAATCCCGCTTTTCTAATGTAAACACATACATATCTTGCTTTTTTCACCCTCAGCACTTACATATCTCGCTTTTCCATTGTCAGCACCTGCATTTCTTGCCTTGTCATCCTTAAAAGTTTATTTCAGAATGATAAGAACTATCATTTTCATTTTATTTTAGAAAGGTTAGAACTGTCCATTACATTTATTTAAGAATGACCAATGAGATTCACCGATTCCAGTTTGCAATTCTAAAATGACAATCGAAAATTCTTTTTGTATTCAGTCCTGCTCAAATTATTTTACAGGAAGTCCAACTGATAACAAACGGACTTTGTCAGAATAAAAAAAAAACAGCACATGAAATTACTTAACAAACATGCAAGCAAAGAACTGATTTTTATGTCGCGTTTTCTATGAACATAACATTGAACTTATATTGTATTCTTTCGATCAAAACCGAATTATAAGATTTTTGTGACAGGTCATGTGATCTGATATTTTTGACAGGTTCTGTGATCCGTTTTTTGTCAGGTTATGTGATTCTGTATTTTTGACAGGTGATGTGATCCGGTATTTTGACAAGTTATATGTGTCGGTATTTTGACAGGTTATGTGATTTGGTAGTTTTTATAGGTTTTGTGATTTGGTATTTTTGACAGGTTATGTGATCCGTTATTTTGTCGGGTTATGTGATCACATATTTTAACAGGCTATGTGATCCGGTATTTTTGTCAGGTAAAGTGATCCGTTTTTTTGACAGGATATGTGATCTGGTATTTTTGACAGGTTATGTGATCTTGTATTTTTGACAGGTTATGTGATATAGTATTTTTGACAAGTAATTTGATCTGGTATTTTTGACAGGTTATGTGATCTGGTATTTTTTTACAGGTTATGTGATCTAGTATCTTTTAAGGTTATATGATACGGTATTTTTGACAGGTTATGTGATCTGTTTCTTTGACAGGTTATGTGATGTGGTATTTTGACAGGTTATGTGATCTTGTATTTCTATAAGGTTATGTGAATTGGTATTTTGTCAGCTAATGTGATCCGATATTTTGGACAGGTACTGGTATCTGGAATTTTTGTCAGGTTATGTGATCTGGTATCTTTTAAGGTAAAATAAAGGAATTATTGAATTTACATTAACATATTCTTATTGCTAATTTTATAACAAAATTAAATATTTACATCATTTGGGAAAAATGTTATGGTTTCGTTTATGACAATAGTGAATGACCAAGCAACAAATATACTTTTAAGTTGTCGGATTGAGTGCACGAACTTAAACGCACACACATTTCCACTTATACAGTTTTGTTTATGAAGTTGCTTAAAAAGTACATCAACTTTCAGAAATTAGTGTAAACATTGTTAAATATACTTTACATTATGGATTTATAGCCGGTTTGATAAAAATGGAGTGGGGGGAAACAGTGATGTTAAGAAATAATCTGTCATAAGGGAAGCAAAATGAAGTTGTTTTTGTTTACTTCCATACAAAATATGCCCCATAATTCCATAATTCAAAAGAGACAAAAGATGTTTCCGCTTTATTATAAATGAATAACGTTTAGTAAGTGTAACAGGTAAATATATTTTAAAGATTTTATGAAAAAAAAATGTAATATCCTTTTTAATCAATCTGGGACAGATATAAATTATGTCTAAAATTTGAAGGCAGAAAAAATATATACCGGCATAGTTTTTACAAAACTGAAAAGAAATTGCAAAAGTGTATACTTTATGACGATTTAGAAATCAAAAAAACAGAATAAGCATAATTTGGTATGAGTTATAAAAAAAAATTGAACGAATCTTAATGTTTCCATTTCCTGTTAGATATACTTAAAATGGATAGGTTTGAAATGGACACTTTTCATAAGTATTTCAAATATTATTAAAATCAGTGTATCATATAATGTATCATTTGGATTATCTTATCAAATGCTGATTTGAAAAAATAGCGTTGATAAAGTTCTAAATGATATAGACTAACCATTTATCTGATGTAAATTTTTTTTTTGTTCTAGAACACTTTATTATCTGCCATATAAATAAATATATATGTAATATCGAATAATAAATCTCACACTTGCCAACAATTTCTATATATAATGGGTTTATACTAAATACTAAGATGTATGTATATCAAATGCTGTAACATGCATGTTTAACTATTATGTCAAATAATGAAGTTTCATTCAATCACAAATCGCATGAAACTTTCCATTAAAATGTCTATTTTCAGCAAATTTGGGACACTTTGAAATAAACCGTTTAAAAAAATGAATTTTTCTGCAAAAGCAAGTTTATTCAGGAAGAGTTTTCATGTAACCGGTCAAAAATATAAAAAAAAACCATCTATAATCAAATAGGAAAGAAATAACTTGAAATTAAGCAAAAATGTGTAGTTTTTTAGTTGCTTTTTTGCTATTTATGATGGTACAACAGGAGAGATACATAATGTTTTCATAAGATGAGGTTTTCAAATGATAATCGAAAAATCTGAAACTCTAATAAGTCCGATGAAAATGTTCAAAAAAACAATGTATAACAATTTATATTCTAAGATATATACTGAATTAACCCTTTACCCATCACTCAAATAGGAAATCGTTTATATAGAAAATGTGCATTACCGCGTTATTAAAATAAAATGAAATAAAAAGTAAACATTGGAAGATAAGTTTTTTTTTTATATATATGCAAACAATGTATTTACATACATTATTTCAAGGTAATAAATAATATTAATAAAACACTTTTTTGTGCAGTACATGTTTTTGTCTAACACAAACATATATGATAAAAATCTTAATTTACATCTAAGTTGATATGGCAACAAGTTGCCGGGGCAACAGAAAGCCTTACAAAAGTGCAAAGACGGAACATCAATTATCGACCAATGGTGAGTGGCGTACTATTTGCTGACGTACGATTTTAATTTAATTTTTCGATTGGCATAATGAGTTTGTGTGTACTTTTTGTTGTTGTATTACATACTTTCAAATGTGCTGTAATTTCAATTTTAACAGATTCAAGACATATTTCAAATATTTGTACTTTTTTAGCTCTCCAGAACCAAAAGTTATGGGTCACCTATTAGTATGGTAAGGGGTATCTTGGGTCCTTTGTTGGTCCTCTTGCCTCAAATTTTGTTCTAAACAAGATATTTTCCTATCCATTTGGTCAATTGTTTAAAACTAACAAAAGATAGAGATATTGTTTACGTCGGCGTCACACTTTTGTTAAGTTGGTATCTTCAAAAAAATGAAGGGAATGGGTTGAAACTTCACACACTTGTTTTGTTTTGTATTCATCTTATATGATGGTCTTAGCACCCATAACTCTAAGGTGACATTTTACAGAGTTATGTTCCTTCCTCTTTCTGACCTGAGAATAGTCAAGCGCGCTATCTTACAGACAACTCTTGTCTTTTGATTTCAGGTCACAGAATTTCTAGACTACATTGTGATGATTCAGGGGTCAACTGTCATTTACATGTTTTAAAACATGTTTTAAAATTAAACATTTTCTACTAGACTTAAGTCATGAGCTTTTGAGTTTGAAACTGCCCATAGTTTGCATGTAGGGTTATGATGTTAACATGTTAAAATTATGCAGCCAACAATAATGCAGTTTCAGGCTTCACATCATATCGGTAGCTTAGTCTTTTAAGAAATTGCTTTGACCAAAGCTTAGATATTTGTAATGTAGCATTTCCAACTGGACATGATCAGTATGTCATGCTCCTTGGTTCGAAATTGGCCGCTCCCCTAGGATCACATACTTTACATAGACTTGTGACTTTTTTGGTCCTTTGGGATCATTGATGCCAGCACTTTTAAGTGTTGAGAATTGAGTACCGCTCAAGTCGGTGCTAGGGGACGTGAGGGATGTTGCACTTATTCGGTATCCCTCATGTACAGACTCAATCAAATCGAGTCTGCAATTCTTATATAATTTTGTTGTGATTAATGCTTCCGAGGGATCACTTTGTTTCCAGATTTTTAAACGTCTTTTTCTCAGAAAGTTCTATGCCTAGAGCTTAGATACTTAGCGTAACCTTCTGGTCTTTTTTAATGTATACAAATCGTAGCCTTTTGGTAAATACGGCCCAGCCCTAGGGATCATTAAGTTTATAAGCTTACACAGGATTTTTTTTATGAAATTGCAATGACAAGAACTTAGATATTTGGCAAGTAGCATTTATCAATTAGACCTCTCAAAACGTTGTAGAATAATTCATGACCATGTGGGTCAAAATTGGTCCCGCTCCAAAGGTCACTTAAAGGAACTTCACAGAGGTCTTAACCCTAATAAGAATAATTAGTCTGGGAAAACGGAGCGAGCAAATGATCCGAAAATGTGCAGTCCAAACCTACAACTAACTGAACGTTAATCTCTATACATTAGTTTTAGTCCCGTCATGTAAAAGACCTAAATGGAGGTCGTTTATATTATATAAACTTGTATTGTAAAACATTTTTATAAACTTCCCCTAGTATTCTACAATACCTTGACCGAAGGCCGTCTGATTTCACCTTGACTTCGGCTTAAATTAACAGTAAAACTAGAAATGTGTCCATAGGACACGGGTGCCCCCAAGGCGCCACTGTTCTGTCAATCTCATGACTCAATGAAACGGTTTTTACTAAGTCAAGGGAAATAACTCTACAAATACTGGATAAATCAAGCGAAACCCCAGGTGCAAAACAAAATATGCTGAGCAACCTTCCCGTAAGGTTTAATGACTCTATGTCAAATCCTTTTTGAGTTACATGCGACACAAATTGAAAATTGCAAAAATTTTCTAGGTCAAGGGCGATAACTCTAAATATACTTATACTAGTAAATCCAGACGAAAATACCAAGGTGCATAACTACACATGCTGATCAATATTCCTGTAAAGTTTCATGACTCTATGTCAAATACTTTTTGAGTTACATGCGACACAAGTTGGAAATTGCAAACTTTTACTAAATCAAGGGCAATAACTCTAAAAATACTAAAAATATGCAGACAAAAATACCCAGGTGTACAACAACATATGCTGATCAACAATTCTGTAAAGTTTCATGACTCTAGGTCAAATACTTTTTGAGTTATGTGCAACACAAAAGAGAACGGACGGACGGAAGGACAAGGGTAAATCTAAATGCAAGCCACTAAAGTGGGGGCGCAAAAATGAATATAGCCAGAATTTTCGTTGGTCATTTTGACTCTAATTAATAGCCTGTTCGATTGATACTTCAGAAGTGCTTCAGTTATAGGAATAGGTCTGTTCGATTGCGCGATGGCAAGAAGTGTTGCCTTTGAAGCAGATATAAATCAGAATAAATACAAGTACAAATGTTGCTGCAATACAGCATTTGAGAAGCTCCGCGCAAAAAATGCGCTCATTACAGATACCTTACCAAATTATTCCTACGCACAGGTCATGTTATTTTCAGATTAAGTGCTATTGTAGATTTTTCAGAATGTTTTGAAAACATTTTGTGAATAATTATACTTATCTTATGCACTGTCCATAATTAAAAAGTGGGCCAGATATTTAATTTGAAAAAATGCTTTCACTGATGCCTACCTGGTAATGAAAGTAATTCCATTGAATACAAACAAGACAAACAAGACTTGTAAATGTTATGTAACATGACTGTACTGTGTTTTGTTTGTGTCACTACTGTCTTCAGTAACATAAGATGATAAATATATAAAAGTCTGTTTTTATTATTATTATAAAAATTATTGTAACAAATATACAAATAGTAACAAAGGGGACTTATATTATAATATAGTAATATTACATGCATTTTTTATGTCAAATTAAAAAAAAATGGTTTCTTTCAATACTGATAGAAGACTGTTACCTGAATTTCAGGCAGGTATGAGGAAATTCACTATGCGAGTCAAAGATTTATAAGCTTCTTGACATTGGTGATATATTAAAAGCTATTGTTAATTGATTTATTGGGAATTAAACCATTCATAAAAAAACAATATACTTCATATTGAAACTGCATATCAAAGTTTCTATCTATCTATCTATCTATCTATCTATCTATCTATCTATCTATCTATCTATCTATCTATCTATCTATCTATCTATCTATCTATCTATCTATCTATCTATCTATCTATCTATCTATCTATCTATCTATCTATCTATCTATCTATCTATCTATCTATCTATCTATCTATCTATCTATCTATCTATCTATCTATCTATCTATCTATCTATCTATCTATCTATCTATCTATCTATCTATCTATCTATCTATCTATCTATCTATCTATCTATCTATCTATCTATCTATCTATCTATCTATCTATCTATCTATCTATCTATCTATCTATCTATCTATCTATCTATCTATCTATCTATCTATCTATCTATCTATCTTATCTATCTATCTATCTATCTATCTATCTATCTATCTATCTATCTATCTATCTATCTATCTATCTATCTATCTATCTTATCTATCTATCTATCTATCTATCTATCTATTCTATCTATATATCTATACTCTATGCTTAAAGAGGGTCCTTCCGCCCGTGCGGGCAGATTATACAGCTTTCGCTGTCGAGTACCGACCCCCGGACATGTCAACAGTCATTACCTTAAAGAGTTAATGTTAAAGCACAGAGTGTTGATAATTTTACCTCCTAGTCTAGTCAATATACACTAATTTGGGGGTCAACCTAGAACTAATTGCAAAGGTTTTAAAAGTTTGTTTTTCTGAAACTACTATGTATGTACATTTATCCATAAAAAGTCCCGAACCATTGCTGAGAAAATGATGCCTGAATTACATGGTACCTTGGATTTCATGAAAAATATACAAAATCAGAATGTCAGTTTACATATCAATATTTATTGTAAATTTTAAAATTTTATTAAGTATATCATTACAATATCAAATAATGAATAACAAATTTATTACTAAGTGTCAAAAATCAGAACATTAATAGCTATTTAAAGCTTTCGAATTCATGTACAGCGGAACTGCTTCCCGGTAATATTGTTTAAATCTAAGATGACAATTAATGAGGAAAAACATTGCGGGTAAAAATGAACTAAAATAAAACTATTGAGAACGAATGAAACGTTCTGCGCGCAGTTAGCATGATTAGTAGAAGCTTATCCTATGCAAGTTACAAGTTTGACTTCGGCCGAGTGTTTTTTTAAAGATATTCTTGTTAGTATGTAGAACTAATTACCTTGTGGTCCTCAACTAAATTATATTTATCATGCTCGTGGGTTCAAAATTGGCCCCACCACGGGGGCACTTAGTTTACATAGACATGTGTTGTAAAAATGTCTTAAAGATATTCTTCTGGGAAAGTAAAAGACCAAGAGCTTAGAAAATTTGCATGAAGCGTCACCTTGTGGCCTTGTCATAGAGGTTACTTATTTAGTTTCTTTTATTAAACGACAATGCCAAGAGTTTATGTTATTTGTCATTAAGCATTTCGTAGCATCTACAAAAATTTCAATTATCATGCAGCTTTCGTAAAAAAGATTAAAAAAAGCCGAATGTTAGTTGTTTTTTTAACATGGCAAAATAAAAATTGTGACCTTTTCTAGCACTGAATCTCAGGTGAAAGACCTAGGCATTCATGGGTATTTAAGATTTATGTCCCCTACAGAGCCAATTGTGTTTAGACCTCCAGTAATCGCTAATTATAATTTGCGTCATAGCATTTAATTAAGGAATGTTTTGATATCAAATAACAGCTTTCCAGGTTTTAATAAAAATCCTATCCCATGAAAGTATGTACATTTTATACATGTTTACTTTTCAAAAGAATATAAACAACTGTACTTTTAATATGGTTTTGTAAACATGTAAAGGTGCATGAGCCGTGTTGTTGATACTCCTGGCCAAGACGGCATTTGTATACAGAATAGATGCCTTCACAAAGCAATTATTACCTCCCTTAGTTTATTCCCAATGCATAGACTAACCTGATCTAATTCTAATTATCAGATAAGTGGATGCAATAAGGCCTTTACACAATAACATATTTGTTAATTAAAGAGCACGCGTCAATGTTTGTGGTTAAATCTTTTGTAATTCAAATGAAAGGTCAGAGTAGGGATCTTTTATATGATGAAGATGAGATTAAATAAAACCCTCATAATTATATCGTCTTCATGAAAACTGATGAAAAATATTTACATATTGGTACGATAAAAATATTTTGCTGCATAGAATATTGACCCAAAATGGCTGCAACTTTTGGCAGGGGAGGTAAATATTCATATCAGTTGTGACTGAAAATATGGCAAACTTTTTTTTGGCAAAATTTAATGATTCTATAACATGTTTATTGAACGTGTTACTTTAATGTGTATCTGTTTCGATCATGCTTGCTGTAAAGAATGTCAAATATCCGGTTAATTCAATACAAGAACAATTGTTATATATAAAGCGTTGTTATCAAGAAACCAGGACATTTTTCTAAAAGTTTTTTACAGTTGTTATATCTTGTTAGTGAATGCCTCCAAATTTTTTAGAGTATCTTTCATTTCTGCTTGAATTTTTCATTTTTTTATTTTATTGTTCATAATGATGATCTTATGTTTGTGTGTGCTTAAAATGTGTAGGGTCATCTGGTTTTTTCCACATTTTGGCAATGCTCTCGACAGAAATAAATTGATAGAGTGATACTGAAATATTTCATACTATTTAGCGGTTTGAGGCATACTGAAAAAGAGTTTTTTGTTGTATTTTTAGCGCGATTCCCGCGTAGTTTACTTAATTACTACCCGTCTGTGTGCGATATAATACTACGTAAATACAATACACAGAATTAATTTGAACGTGAGTGACGGATAAGTTGGTGAACAATACGGAGAGGGACGTATTAAAGATCATGATAGGTTTGTTAAAAATGCACCCCCCTCAAAAAAAAAATCAGAAAATGAAAACCCTAAACCATCATGCAAGCGTGAAAACGTAACGTAGACGGTACCGTTGCCGTAAGATAAAAGCACTTGAATTTTGTGTCAATGAAATTGGCAAAATTATTTTATCTATATGTATATAGAAATTAAAATCCAGCAATTATTGTATAATTACTACATTGATCTTATTAATCAAGTTCAGATTGCTCCTAGATTCTATAGAACAGATCATTGAACAGGGAACAGTAGTCTGAGTTACTGAAGTCCTTGATTTAAATATTTATCAAATCATCACACAGAAGGCAATGAATTTTGCGTATTTCAATGTTACGAAATAACAAATCTTACCAGAGAATAGAAACATGGTGGAGAACACTCTGAAAGCTTAATGTTCGACAGGGGATACACCTTTTTAAACAAAAATAAAGGGGGTTCAGGAAAGTAGGATGTTCATAATCAAGGTTTTAGTGAATTTTAAGATTCGTTGCATAAATGCTTCACAAACTCACTGAGACACAATAGAAATACATAGAATACTATTACTTGGATAAAAAAATATTATCCTCCTGAATTTTTGTTTTAACTTCATGTATGATAGAACAAACTGTTCTATCAATTTACGTTCGTATTTTTGAAAAGAATATTGACTTTACATATTTGATATGAATATTGAATTTACATTACAATGTGTGCTATATTAATATGTTTAGAATTTTCCTATTACATAATGATATAACCTGTTTTGTATTGCATGATAATATGTATGAAAATAAAGTTTCGGATATCGGATATTTTGTTCTTATTTCAGAATATATGTCAGTCTTCTCTAAGAATCAGATCATGAGTTATTCCTGAGGTCGATTATGACAATTTTAAAAAATATTAAAAGGGACCAGCTCAATAATATAGAGTGCGCTGTTAATACAAGCAAACCTAACACACAACCCAAAACTCGGCCTAATAAATATATAAATTCTATTTGTTAACATATCTTCCTTTGTCATCCTCAGCACTTACATTTCTTGCTTTGTTATCCTCAGGACTTAAAAATCTTGCTTTGTCATCCTCAGCAGTTTAATATCTCGCTTTTCCATCGTTAGCACTTGCATTTCTTGCTTTGTCATCCTCAGTACTTAAAAATCTTGCTTTTTTCATCATAAGCAGTTTAATATCTCGCTTTTCCATCGTTAGCACTTGCATTTCTTGCTTTGTCATCCTCAGCACCTAAAAATCTTGCTTGTTCATGCTCATCACTTACATATTTTGCTTTTCCATCGTGAGCACTTTCATATTCTGCTTTTTCATTTTCAGCACTTACATATCTTCCTTTTTCATCCTCAGCAGTTACATACTCGTATCTCGCTTTCCCATCGTCAGCATCTTGCTTTTTATGCTCAGCACTAACAAATCCCGCTTTTCTAATGTAAACACATACATATCTTGCTTTTTTCACCCTCAGCACTTACATATCTCGCTTTCCATTGTCAGCACCTGCATTTCTTGCCTTGTCATCCTTAAAAGTTTATTTCAGAATGATAAGAACTAGCATTTTCATTTTATTTTAGAAAGGTTAGAACTGTCCATTACATTTATTTAAGAATGACCAATGAGATTCACCGATTCCAGTTTGCAATTCTAAAATTCTTTTTGTATTCAGTCCTGCCCAAATTATTTTACAGGAAGTCCAACTGATAACAAACGGACTTTGTCAGAATAAAAAAAAACAGCACATGAAATTACTTAACAAACATGCAAGCAAAGAACTGATTTTTCTGTCGCGTTTTCTATGAACATAACATTGAACTTATATTGTATTCTTTCGATCAAAACCGAATTATAAGATTTTTAATTTGTGACAGGTCATGTGATCTGATAATTTTGACAGGTTATGGGATCCGTTTTTTGTCAGGTTATGTGATTCTGTATTTTTGACAGGTGATGTGATCCGTTATTTTGACAAGTTATATGTTTCGGTATTTTGACAGGTTATGTGATTTGGTATTTTTTATAGGTTTTGTGATTTGGTATTTTTGACAGGTTATGTGATCCGTTATTTTGTCGGGTTATGTGATAACATATTTTAACAGGCTATGTGATCCGGTATTTTTGTCAGGTAAAGTGATCCGTTTTTTGACAGGATATATGATCTGGTATTTTTGACAGGTTATGTGATCTGGTATTTTTTTACAGGTTATGTGATCTAGTATCTTTTAAGGTTATATGATACGGTATTTTTGACAGGTTATGTGATCTGTTTCTTTGACAGGTTATGTGATGTGGTATTTTGACAGGTTATGTGATCTTGTATTTCTGTAAGGTTATGTGAATTGGTATTTTGTAAGCTAATGTGATCCGATATTTTGGACAGGTACTGGTATCTGGTTTTTTTGTCAGGTTATGTGATCTGGTATCTTTTAAGGTAAAATAAAGGAATTATTGAATTTACATTGACATATTCTTATTGCTAATTTTATAACAAAATTAAATATTTACATCATTTGCGAAAAATGTTATGGTTTCGTTTATGACAACAGTGAATGACCAAGCAACAAATATACTTTTAAGTTGTCGGATTGAGTGCACGAACTTAAACGCACACACATTTCCACTTATACAGTTTTGTTTATGTAGTTGCTTCAAAAGTACATCAACTTTCAGAAATGAGTGTAAACATTCTTAAATATACTTTACATTATGGATTTATAGCCGGTTTGATAAAAATGGAGTGGGGGGAAACAGTGATGTTAAGAAATAATCTGTCATAAGGGAAGCAAAATGAAGTTGTTTTTGTTTACTTCCATACAAAATATGCCCTTAATTCCATAATTCAAAAGAGACAAAAGATGTTTCCGCTTTATTATTAATGAATAACGTTTAGTAACTGTAACAGGTAAATATATTTTAAAGTTTTTATGAAAACAAAATGTAATATCCTTTTTAATCAATCTGGGACAGATATAAATTATGTCTAAAATTTGAAGGCAGAAAAAGTATATACCGGCGTAGTTTTTTACAAAACTGAAAAGAAATTGCCAAAGTGTATACTTTATGACGATTTAGAAATCAAAAAACAGAATAAGCATAATTTGGTATGAGTTATAAAAAGAACTTGAACGAATGTTTCCATTTCCCGTTAGATGTACTTAAAATGGATAGGTTTGAAATGGACACTTTTCATAAGTATTTCAAATATTATTAAAATCAGTGTATCATATAATGTATCATTTGGATTAGTTTATCAAATGCTGATTTGAAAAAATAGCGTTGATAAAGTTCTAAATGATATAGACTAACCATTTATCTGATGTAAAATGATTTTTTTGTTCTAGAACATTTTATTATCTGCCATATAAATAAATATATATGTAATATCGAATAATAAATCTCACACTTGCCAACAATTTCTATTTATAATGAGTGTATACTAAATACTAAGATGTATGTATAACAAATGCTGTAACATGCATGTTAAACTATTATGTCAAATAATGAAGCTTCGTTCAATCACAAATCGCATGAAACTTTCCATTAAAATGTCTATTTTCAGCAAATTTGGGACACTTTGAAATAAACCGTTTAAAAAATGAATTTTTCGGCAAAAGCAAGTTTATTCAGGAAGAGTTTTCATGTAACCGGTCAAAAATATAAAAAAAACATCTATAATCAAATAGGAAAGAAATAACTTGAAACTAAGCAAAAATGTGTAGTTTTTTAGTTGCTTTTTTGCTATTTAAGATGGTACAATAGGAGAGATACATAATGTTTTCATAAGATGAGGTTTCATATGAAAATCGAAAAATCTGATACTCTTATAAGTCCGATGAAAATGTTCAAAAAATCAATGTACAACAATTTATATTCTAAGATATATACTTCATTAACCCTTTACCCATCACTCAAATAGGAAATCGTTTATATAAAAAATGTGCATTTCCGCGTTTTATTTTATTTTTTTATATATGCAAACAATGTATTTACATACATTATTTCAAGGTAATAAATAACATTAATAAAACATTTTTTGTGCAGTACATGTTTTTGTTAATATCTAACACTAACATATATGACATAAAATTTTAATTTACATCTAAGTTGATGTGGCAACAAGTTGCCGAGGCAACAAAAAGCCTTACAAAAGTGCAATGACGGAACATCAATTATCGACCAATGGTGACTGGCGTACTATTTGCTGACGTACGATTTTAATTTAATTTTTCGATTGGCATAATGAGTTTGTGTGTACTTTTGTTGTTGTATTACATACTTTCAAATGTGCTGTAATTTCAATATTAACAGATTCAAGACATATTTCAAACATTTGTACTTTTTTAGCTCTCCAGAACCAAAAGTTATTGGTCACCTATTAGTATGGTAAGGAGTATCTTGGGTCCTTTGTTGGTCCTCTTGCCTCAAATTTTGTTCTAAACAAGATATTCTCCTATCCATTTGGTCAATTGTTTAAAACTAAGAAAAGATAGAGATATTGTACTCACCTCGGTGTTAACGTCGGCGACAAACCTTTGTCATATTGGTATTTAAAAAAATGAAGGGAATGGGTTGAAATTTCACACGCTATCTTATATGATGGCCGTAGGTCCCATTATTAAGATAAAAAAGCCAAATGTGAGTATTCTTTAACATGGCGTAATAAAAATTGTGACCTTTTCTAGCACTTAATATCAGGTGAAAGACCCAGGCATTCATAGGTACTTAAGACTTTTGTCCCCAGCAGTGCGAATTGCGTTTAGACCTCCAGTAATCGCTAATTATAATTTGCGTTATTGCATTAAATTAAGGAATGTTTTGATATCAAATAACAGCTATCCAGTTTTTTAATAAAAATCCTATCCCAAGTATGTACATTTTATACATGTTTACTTTTCAAAAGAATATAAACAACTGTACTTTTAACATGGTCTGTAAAGGTGCATGAGCCGTGTTGTTTATACTCCTGGCTAAGACGACATTTGTATTAAGGATAGATGCTTTCACAAAGCAATTATTACCTCCCTTGGTCGCCATTTTTGTGGTTATTCCCAATGCATAGACTAACCTGATCTAATTCTAATTATCAGATAAGTGGATGCAATAAGGCCTTTACAATAACATATTTGTTAATTAAAGAGCACGCGTCAATGTTTGTGGTTAAATCTTTTGTAATTCAAATGAAAGGTCAGAGTAGGGATCTTTTATATGATGAAGATGAGATTAAATAAAACCCTCATAATTCTATCGTCTTCATGAAAACTGATGAAAAATGTTTGTACATATTGGTACGATAAAAATATTTTGCTGCATAGAATATTGACCCAAAATGGCTGCAACTTTTGGCAGGGGAGGTAAATATTCATATCAGTTGTGACTGAAAATATGGCAAGCTTTTTTTGGCAAAATTTAATGATTCTATAACATATTTATTGAACGTGCTACTTTAATGTGTAACTGTTTCGAGACATGCTTGCTGTAAAGAATGTCAAATATCAAGTTCAATACAAAAACAATTGTTATATATAAAGCGTTGTTGTCACGAAACCAGGACATTTTTTGTAAATAGTTTTTTACAGTAATTATCTCTTGTGAGTGAATGCCTCCAAATTTTTTAGAATATCTTCCATTTCTGCTTGAATTTTTCATTTTTTTATTTTATTGTTCATAATGATGATCTTACGTTTTTGTGTGCTTAAAAAGTGTAGGGTCAGCTGTTTTTTTCCACATTTTGGCAATGCTCTCAACAAAAATAAATTGATAGAGTGATACTAAAATATTTCATACTATTAAGCGTATTGAGGCATACTGAAAGAGATCTTTTTTTTGTATTTTTAACGCGATTTCCGTCTGTGTGCGATATAATACTAAGTAAATACAATACACGGAATTAATTTGAACGTGAGTGACGGATAAGTTGGTGAACAATACGGAGAGGGAGACGTATTAAAGATCATGATAGGTTTGTTAAAAAAGCACGCCCCTCAAAAAATAAATAAATAAATAAATTAAATCAGAAAATGAAAACCCTTAACCAACATGCAAGCGTGAAAACGTAACGTAGATGGTACCGTTGCCGTAAGATAAAAACATTTGAATTCTGTGCCAATGAAAAAGTGCAAAATTATTTTATCTATATGTTTTAAGAAATAAAAACCCAGCAATTATTGTAAAGTAACTACATTGATCTTATAAATCACGTTCAGATTTCTCCAAGATTCTATAGAACAGAATATTGTGCTGGGAACAGTAGTCTAAGTTACTGAAGTCCTTGATTTAAATATTTATCAAATCATCACACGGATGGCAATGAATTTTACGTATTTTCATGTTACGAAATAACGTCTTACCAGAGCATAGAAACATGGTTGGGAACACTCTGAAAGCTTAATACATCTTTTTTTTTTTTAAAAAAATAAAAGGGGTTCAGGAGAGTAGGATGTTCATAATCCAGTTATAAGTAAACTTTAAGATTTGTTTCATGAATGCTTTGCAAACTCATTGAGACACAATGGCATAACAGAGGAATGTACGACTGCTGATACATCATTACCAGATATTATGTTGCTTGTCCCTCAACTGGCGGGTGGTACAACTTCAAAGAGTATGTGAAGAACGACGATATGAATACAGCCATAAGACTTAAGGAACTCTAAAGGATACATAAAGTGAATACTTTAAATCAATTGAAAGGAACAACAAGGTTGGGCTAAGGGTGAGGTTTGCTGTACAATTAACCGGTCTAAACTCCCAGCAGCACTTATGCTCCATATGTGTTCCTCATATGTATGACTTTGTTGTTTCATACTATCATGTTTTAGTTTTATTTTGCCTCTCCGCTTTCTAATCCCCTTCACCTACACCAATTACGGTTTAAGGCATATCAATTAATCGTCTCTTTAATTTCCTTGTCGGGTTCTAATATTTTCTATTATTGGCGACGCCGGTGAGCGGCGTCGTCTCTTATGGAATGCTTTTTATTTGGGCATATGGAAGGAGCTGTTATTATTAGCAGTCAATGTCATGTTGTGTTAATTAGTTTTATTTTGATTCGTAAAAATCAAGTAAACAAATATGTTGTCATATTTGTATTTAATAACTTTATGTAAAAAGCATGTGCATTGTGATATTATTTTCACGAAATTGCATGCTCAGATTAACAGCTTGTCTCTTAGTTTTATTGGCAATACTAAAACCCGGATTTCGAATATCGTTGTGATGCCGTATTCTTTTTCATTCATTTATATATTTCAAAATTTTCATACAACAAGAACGTTCACCTGCAAATTAGTATTAGGATTGGTAGAGGAACTGTTTTATCCCATTGATTTTATCCATATTACGTTTATCAATTGCACAGAATGATAGTTTTTACAAAGTTTACCAGTATCCGGATGTTGAAAGCTATCCGATTTTCTGCAATAACTGCTATCACATGGCCATCTAACTTTTTATGAATACTTTACGATTACTTTGCATGGCTTAATAAAACTGAGCCTGCAACATTTCATAATTTTGCTGTTTATGGTGTTCTTTTGGGTTTCAGAATTTCTCTATTTTTAGGGGAAGTAACTCATGTTTACTAAATTATTGTTCTTTTCTGTCTATCTTAGGTATTACTTTCGATTTTTGTTGTATAAAATTTACCTCTTGTAAAGTCATCAAAAGCATAGAGGCCCTGAGAGTGACATTGATAGATTTTATTTTACTTGCTTTATATACATTAGACTCGATTTTCCTAGATTGTTCAGCTAGTACATACCTACAGGTATTCTGCAACAGGAATCTTCTAATCACTATGTGAAACTAATTATTATTTTTCTATATGTTTGTACATACATTGTTAAATAAATATACTTTGATAAAAATAAAAGGTAGAAAAGTAAAGCTCTGCATATAGGTGTTCATGTCCATATATTAAAACAGGGTAAGGATAAAATCCAGAAGATATCAATTTCAAACACTTAATAAACATTTATATGCAGTTAGTTATATAGTAAAATCTAATGGAAAGTTAAAAGAGGGACGGTTTTTTGTTACTGTAAGAGATATGCATTTAATGTTTAGACACTGACACAACTCAATCTATATTATATGATATAGACTATTTGAGATTTTTTTTACTTTAATACTATACATTATGGTTTTCTTTCTAAAAGATTATGAATATCATCCAAGTACCAATGTTAATAGGATGTTATATTTATTTTTAATGGAAACTGGGAATTATTAATGTAATGTGCATACAAGTATATCTTAGTATATTGTTAGAATGTGTATATCTGTATTTAAAGACTTACAGTTATGATGGGTGGAAAAAAATACAAACCGCTATAAAAATATACCAATTTACAGACTTCCCCGTAATTAACATGCTTTTCATTTATAATATTTTAGGCTTGCATTTAAATATATAAAACGATTAGTCTACAGGTTATAGATGTTTATACCCAGCTGGCTAATAATAGTATATATGATAGAGTTTATACATTATAGTTTTCTTCCTACTAGATGTTGAATTCCATCCATTAGTACAAATGTTAATGCTAATGTTAGGATTTCATATTTATTTAATAGAAACTGGGAATTTATAGTGTTATGTGCATACATGTATATCTTAGTATATTGATATGATGAGACTTATAATATTTCTCTATATAAGAGTTACAGTTATGACATTATTATTAAAGAGATGTGACTTTCATTTAAAGTTATAAATGATAATACATGTATTGATAGAAAATGTCCTTAAACTTGGATCAAGCAATTAAATTAATAAAGTGTCAAAAATCATATTCTGAATAGTTATTCTATTTTTTTCTAACATGTGCATAGTTTGAAAATGACAGCTTCTGTCTTATCTATTTGTAATGGACGGACACTGGTCTCAACATCCAGGTCTCCAGTGTCAACCCGACAACAGACTTTTCATAGAGTAGATTGTTACTTGCACTAAATTTTATAGTGGGTGATTTGTGCCACATGAAAACCAAGTTACAATAAGTGACCAGGCACAAGATGAAAATATGAAAATACAATTTACCAGAAAGTGGTTTGTTTGTTGCATTTTCATGTTTTCGCCCAGTGCCCCTGATGCAAAATACAAATCAGCCTTCAGAAAATGTCTTATCATAGAAAACAGGTTAGTTTTTTATCTGTATAAAAATAGATATTGTACATATATTAGTACAGCTATGCTCACTTTCAAATTGACCTGTTATAAATAATGGCACATCCAATAACTGTCTAAGCCTTTTTTAGTAAAAATTTTATGCAATATATAAATTGTTATTTTGATTAAAACTATGAGTATATAATGTTTTTTTTTACTTGTTTAATTAAGAATTATCTACCTGTTAATTTAAAAGTCTAAAAGTATCTGTCACGGTTTGGAACTGTTCACTATTTAGGGGAGGAAATTTGTAAGCTGCCAGGGAGCTCAATCGCTACAGTCGCGGTATATTATTCTGTGGGTCACAGGTTCGAGTTCTGGTCAAGCTGAAAGTTTTTCTTATCCTGTGACTGCATAAAATCCTGAGTTTAATTCACTATGTTCTGTAAACATCAGAAACTCAAGGACACAAATCAATATAGTGGCGAAATATGTTGTGATTTAGAACTGTTTCATTATTAAAGAGAAAATGTGTAGCCGGCCTGATAGCTCAGTTGGTTTTCTGACAGTCATGGTTCGAGTCATGGTCAGGCAGTTTCAGTCAGGGCTTAGAAGTGGTTTTTCAACTGACAAATGTTTGATTCATTTAACAGATTGTATTCAATTTGAAATGGGGAAAGGCGGTAATGCATGATACTTTTAGATCTACAAAAGGCATTTGATACAGTTGATCACACTATACTGCACATGAAGAAGTTCTTCTCCTTCTTCATGAAACTTCATGCATCTGCCATAGATAATGACATTCTTACATGGTTTTAGTCTTATCTCTGATAGACTGCAGCTGGTAGATGTGGCTGGTACTCATTCTACTACTGCTCCGAGGACCTATGGTGTGTCCCTGAGGTTCATTTTAGGTCCTCCTTTATATCTATTATATATGTCAATGACATGTCTGGAACCCTAAGCAATAAGCTTTCATTATATGCTGATGACTCAGATATCCTTGTATCTGGTAAAATAAATCTGAAGAAATTCTCTCTTATGATATGAGTCTTATAAGATTGGTTAATTGACTATGAATTGTCCCTGCATCTTGGCAAGACAGAGTCTATTCATTTTGGTTTAAGTTTTAACTTAACTGGGCGTTGCCTCCAGGTCACATGTAATGGTACTTTTATAAAGTACACATCTTTTGTTAAGAATTAAGCTGCAAATTTTGATCAAATTATGTAGGCGTCGCCTTTGATGCTTTGCATCAATGCTTTGCTTGTGTATTATTAAAGTAGTCACCCTGTCCATGCTTTGTCTTGTGTCCTGTCCTGTTTTTTTGTGTATGGTTCAGCCAGGCTCCTTGCAGATGGTCCTGCGTTACTGGGCCGTGTGGGGGTTACGTTCATTGTTGATCTTGGTTTTTATATATTATAAAATTAAAAAAACATTTTTTATCTTCCTTTTTAACTACATTGTAATTGTATATGGCCACTGTAACCACATTTTTAATATACTACAGAAAATTTGCTATCAGGGTATAGACAACAGGGTAACAGCCTATAGAGTAACAGCCTATCGTTCAGTGTATATTGACATGTTTTGACAATATATTCACAAAGCAAAGTACATCATGATATGCCGTTCCTTTCTGCTAATTGAGTACGTGTGACTTTTACCCCCGTAGCGTTTACAATACTATTTTGATATTTGCAGCTACTTGATTTTCAACTCGTTCTCACTGCGGATATTAACCTTTTATTTGTGAAAGCACTAAACAAACCTGAATCCAAACAATCAAGATGTTGCGAAACATTTCTTTCTAGTGCAAAAATTATCATTAAATTTTCTTTTAAAGGCATACTATGCCCAAATTTGATATAAGCAAATATTGATAATTGCTACTCAGTAGTTTTGTAACCATAGAATAAACATGTCTGACTTAACACAAAAGTACGAAAGACCGGTAGGGACATTTCAACTTCATGAATTCCAGATTTCAGCTTCATGAATTCTCGATTTCAACTTCAAGAATTCACGATTTCAACTTCATGAATTCACGATTTCAACTTCACGAATTCACGACTTCAACTTAACGAATTCACGATTTTAACTTCATGAAGTTGAAATCGTGAATTCGTGAAGTTGAATTTGTGAATTCGTGAAGTTGAAATTGTGAATTCACGGAGTTGAATTCGTGAAGTTGAAATCGTGAATTCATGAAGTTGAAATCGTGAATTCGTGAAGTTGAAACGTGAATTCGTGAAGTTGAAATCATGAATTCATGAAGTTGAAATCGTGAATTCGTGATGTTGAAGTCGTGAATTCATGAAACTGAATCGTGAATTCTTGAATTCCGTATTTTGAAAACGGGAATTCATGAAGTTTAAATTGTGAATTCATGAAGATGAAATCGGGAATTCATGAAGTTGAAATGGCCCTACCGGTCTTTTGTACAAAAAAAGATGTATTATGTAAAAAATTCTACCCACTTTAGGTGGTCACAATTTGAATGTATGGTTGCATTAAAAAGCTGACTGTTTTTTTTTTTTTAAGAAAAAAAAAAAGAAAACAACGCTTACCTTGATCTGTAATGGGAACGCAGCTTCCCATAAATAGTTTTTTTCATTCCTTTTTTCCAAATTAGACACACTCAGTAAGAATGTTATATAATTCAATAAATTTCGATAATTAAAACATTTTATCAAGGATTAGCATAATATATCGATTGACCCGTGGAAACAAAACAACGCAACTTTTAGTCAGCAGCAGCCAGAATGCAGTGTAACATGAATTATGGAAGAAGAAATTATGTAGCTAAGCGACATGAAAGGAAAATACAGGAAGACGATGACAAAGCTTTTCAGCAATATTTTACTGTGGAAAAATTGTATTCTGTGACAGGTCCTATGTATCAGACAATTAAATTTAAAACTGCTGCTTTTTTTCTCCGGGCCCCAACAATAAAGGTGACACCATCTACTTATTCCTCCCCGTCTAAATGATCAAAATGGTTGAGCTGACCTTACAAAAATATTTTAGCATAATTATACATTTATACATTTACAGCAGTTTCAGTGGCATGAACTATGGTCATACGCTAATTCAATTGCATTTTTTATCGGATAAAAATGGTTGGAAAAAAGATACAGGTTTCTGCTCGAGAGTGTCTGCACAAGTGAAAATGAATGTTTTCCAGGTGAGAAAAGTTGAAAGGTTTTATTAAATGTTTAGAATATATTATCGTTTTTAACGCTATTATTTGTTCCAGTTCATTATTTAATTTTGATTTGGTTCTAAATTGGTCAAATGTTAAAACCATTTATTTGAATTAACATTTGTATATAATTACGTCTTATTATACGAGTAAAAGTATATAGTTGACTAATTTATTAACATGGATATACATATGTGTTTATATTTATTTCACAGTTCTTGCTATTGATAAATTTAAACATTTTGTCTCAATACTGCTGTATCATTAAAGAATTTTTATTTTTAATCCATATTTTAACTCGTTCTTTTATTGAATTCCAAATTAATTTACAGAATTGGACATTTAAGCCATCTGTTTCAGTACTTTTTCATGCTATTGTATCTCGTTAATTGACCTTCACATAATTTCTTTTTTCTTCGCTTAATTTCAATATGTTTGAGTTTTCGCCAACTCTGTTCGAAATTGTATTATTTTCTTGAAAAGAATTCTATAAAATACCTGTATGTAAATTGTTCATATTCTTTTCCGATTCTTTCTGTTATTTTTTCCATTTATATAGAACGATTTAATTAATTTACTTTTTGCTTTGTTTTGTCAAAACGATTTCAAGAGTTTAATATTTTTGTCTCCGTTTTCAATTTAGTGGGATTGGGTTGTCAATTTTCAAAACATTTATTGATTGTATCACTTCTTCCTTGTAAGTATCATTCAATAAAATAATGATATCTATTTTAAACAAACCTTTTCTTTTTTGTTCTCCCATTTCTAAAAAATAAAATGCTGACTATGCAATGATTATATTTAAAACCCGTATTTGTGTCCAACATTGAAATACTATTGACACTATGGTTTGACCTAAACGAATAATTAAGTCTACAAAATAATGATATTAGTTATGTGTTTTCATGCTTTCACCTTTTTATCCATGTTCGGGTCAAAAGGTTAATTCCAATCTCCTCGCAAAGAAAAAAGTTTTATTTTTGGTTACTTTCCATATAACTTTTTTTTTGAAAGAATATAAAAAACAAAACAAAACAAACAACAAAAAACTAATAAATATAAGATATCGTCTTTGTTTGGTCCATAAATATTTTCAGTATCTAAATAGATACATCTTTCTTACCTCAATTTCATAGGAATCTGTAATTGTATATTAGATAGCATTCATTATCTTCATCAATAAAATAAGTCAATGTTGCAAACTAAATTTAACTTTTATACCCGTATGTTTATAAGCAACTAGTATGCACTAGATCAATTTTTTTTCTGATAAATAAATAGCGTGCTATAAAAAAGATTAGATAACTAAACTGATATTTTAATATTTTCTAATGATTTCAGAAGGTTTAGTTTTATTGTAGAGGTGATACTTTCATGACTTTTTGTAACATTTTCCGATTAAATCAATAGCAGTAGTTTGTTTGTTTTTCTTTCTTTTTTTTTCTGTTGTTTTTTGTTAAGTTGGTTAATTTCACTGTTAGATTTCTAATTCGCAAATATTTTTCCCTCATAAAGAATATCGTCGTTCCTTTTAAATCTTACACTGTAATAAGAACTGTGAAATATAACGATTTTGAACTATTTTGTTTTATCTTATTCGTGAAATGAACCAAACGGGCGTTTTTTCAGGAACAAGCCTGTGTGCGATGTCAATGTCAATGTAGTCCTTGCCAAGGTCAACATTATATATTTATACAGTTTTGAGCGTCCTTTTTCAGTTGTTTGTTCCACTGATTCCATTACAATATTTTCTTTTCCCGAAAAACGCAGAATGTATCTTTGTTGATATTGTTCCAAATCGTTAAGGTGATCCGTTGATTGCGTTTTGTTATATAGACTTGTATAGTAAAATATTTTAAAGGACTTCCCCTGATATTCTACAATACCTTGATCTTAGTTTTTTAGTATGTAGAATTACCTTGTGGTCCTCAACATTCAAGTTATATTAATCATGCTCATTGGGTCAAAATTGGCCCAACCATGGACATAGACTTGTGTTGTAAACATGTCTTAAATATATTCTTCTGGGAAAGTTAAAGACCGACAACTTAGAAATTTGGCATGAAGAATCACTTTGTGGCCTTGTCATGGAGGTTACTTAATAAGTTTCTTTTATGAAACGACAATGCCAAGAGTTTTTAAATTTAATGCTATTTGTCATTGAGCATTTCAACAGGCATCTACAAGGAATTCAAAAATAATACAATTTTCATAAAAGATAAAAAAAACAACAAATGTGATCTTTTATAACATGGCAAAATAAAAAGTCTGACATTTTCTAGCGCTTAATCTCATATGAGTGACCAAGGCATTTATAGGTATTTAAGATTTCTGTCCTCAGCAGAGCCAATTGTGTTTAGGTCTCCAGTAATCGTTAATTATATTTTGCGTCATTGCATTAATTAAGAAATGTTTTGATATAGGTCTAATTAAAAATCCTACATAGTGAAAGTGTTAATTTCATTTACGTTTCAAAATAACATAAACAACTGCACTTTTAACATGGTATGTAAAGGCAAATGAACCGAATGAACTGTGTTGTTTTGGGTATTTTTTTAAGATGACTCCTGGCCAAGACTGTAAACTCATAATTCTATCATCTTTATGAAAACTGATAAAATATTTTATTTTTTGGTGCTATAATAATATTTTGTTGCATATATAGAAAATTATCTGACAATTCGTGTAGACAAGCTTGTTTTCTTCTCCATATTTTGTTGATTATATTATAAACAAAGTAGAATATTGACACCGAAATGTATGAAACTTTTGAACAGGAAGGTAAATATTCATATAATCAGTGTAAAACTGCATTTTTATTTGTGAATGAAAATAAAGCAAGCTTATTTGCAAAATTTAATGATTCTATAACATGTTACTTTTATGTGTATCAGATTCTAGACATGATTGCTAGGAAAAATGTCAAATACCCGCTTAATTAAAGCGTTGTTATCAGGCCGCCACGGAAATTCTGGAGGGACATTTTTGTTTGTTGTTATTTTGTAATTGTTATCATTTCTTGTGAGGGAATGCTCCTCCATTATTTATAACATCGTTCATTTCTGCTTGAATTTTTCAAATATGTCGTGTCGTTTATTTTATTGTTCTTAAAGTTGATATTATGTTTTCGTATGTTAAAAAGTGTTTTGTGTTTGGTGTTTTTATCGACATTTGGCACTGCTTTCAACAGTTATACCTTGATAGTCATAGGCAGATTGAGGAATACTAAGATAGTATTGTTTATTTATCTATTATTAATTTATTTTGATTTGCAATGTATTTATCTTTTTGTATATGTAATTGATTCCCATGTAGCTTACTCGATTAATACAAGTCTGTGCACGATGTACAATACACGAAGTGATATGTGTACAATACACGGAAGTGATATGAACTTAAGTGACGGATAAGTTGGTGAACAATACGGAGGGGGGAACGTATTAAAATTATGATTGATTTTTTTTAGAAATAAACCCCCCCCCCAAAGAAAAATAAAAAAGAATATTTATATACATAATAAAAGAAATGAAAAAGTAACGCAGAAAAAAAAAACCTTAACCAACTTGCAAGCGACTTCAAAATTCAGCAATTATTGTAAAGTTACTACATTTATGTTATTAATCACGTTCAGATTGATCTAAGATTCTGAAGAACAAAATATTGTACAAGAAACAGTAGTCTGGGTTACTGAAATCCTTGGTTTAAATATTTATCAAAGATTGCAATGAATTTTATATATTTTAATGTTACGAAATAACACATCTTACACTGGCACAGAAACATGGTGATGAACACTGAAAGCTAAATGTTCGATAGGGGATACACCATTTAAAAAAATAAAAGGGGTTCAGGAAAGTAGGATGTTCATAATACAGTTATAAGTGAATTTTAAGATTCGTATGATGAAGGCTATGCGAACCTACCGAGGCACAATCGCAGAACACAGGATTGTATTACGTACAAATTGCATGCTGATACACCAGAACCAGATATGTGTGAAGAATAGAATACAACGTACCATAACAATGTAAGGAACACTAGCTTAAGAACTTTAAAACCAATTGTAAGGAACATGGTGGGGCTATGAGTGAGGTTCGCTGCACCATTCATCGGTTTAACTCCCCAGCCGTGCTTATGCTGCTAACCGTTCCAAAGCGGCGCACCTCTGTGTTCCTCAGATGTATGTCGTGGTTGTTGTGACTTTTATGTGTCCCTTCTGGCTGTTTTCTATGGTAAGTATCTTCCCTTTGCCCTTTTAGGTTTTGTTTAATTTAAAGTTTTAACCAATTGTATATGGTCACTGTAAGCACATGTTTTGAAAGACTACAGAAATTTTGCTACCAGGGTATAGACTGGCTAACAACCTATCGTACATTTTGACAATATATTCGCAAAGCAAAGTTCATCGCTGATATGCCATTCCCTTCTACTAATTGAGTACGTGTGGCTTTTACCAACGCAACGTTTACAATCCCCCAGGCCAGGGAGCTATTTTAATATATACAGCTACGTGATTTTCAAGTCGTTCAAACTGCGGATATTAAACTTTTATTTGTGAAAGCACAAACCAACCTGAATCCAAACAATCACGATGTTGCGTAACAGTTCTTTAAGGTGCAAAATTATCATTTAATTTTCTTTTAAAGATATACTACGCTCAAATTTGATATTAGAAAATATCGGAAATTGCTTCACAGTCTCTTTGTAAACCTAGAATAAATATGTTCTGATTTCACACATAAAATTTATGTTATGTTAAAAATTCTACCCATCGTGGTGGTCGTAATATGAATTTATATATGTAGTTGAATTAAAAATGCTCAGTACTCAGTAAGAATATTAGATATTTCAATAAATTTCTGTCTTTTCACAAGAATGAGCATAATGGACCCAGAACGCAGTCCGGAAGCGTAACAGCATAATTATGTTGTTATTTTTTAATCTATGGAAACAAGAATGTTCAACCTTTAGATTTTACCTGTTCTTTTATTGTATTCCAAATCAATTTACAGAATTGGACATTAAAGCCATCTGTATCAGCACTTTTGCCATTTTCTTTTATATCTGCTATTGCATCTCGTTAATTGACCTTCATATAATTTATTATTCCTTCGCTTAATTTCAATATGTTTGAGTTTTCGCCAACTCTGTTCGAACTTTTATTATTTTCTTGAATAAAATTCTATAAAATACCTGTATGTAAATTGTTCATATTCTATTTTCGATTGTTCTGTTATTTTTTCCATTTATATACAACGATTTAATTATTTTCTTTCTGCTTTGTTTTGTTATAACGGTTTCAAGAGTTTAATATTTTTGTCCCCATTTTCAATATACTGGGATTAGGTTGTTAATTTTCAAAACATTTATTGATTGTATCACTTCTTCCTTGTAAGTATCATTCAATAAAATAATGATATCTATTTTAAAGAAACCTTTTCTTTTTTGTTCTCCCATTTCTAAAACATAAAATGCTGATTATGCAATGATTATATTTAAAACCCGTATTTGTATCCAACATTGAAATATTATTGGCAATATGGTTTGACCTAAAGAAATAATTAAGTCTACAAAATAAAAGGTTAAACATTTGAATGTCATGTGTAAACCTCAGTAGTGTGCATTGTCGTCTCTATGGTTTTCAGAGTCCAGACTTTAAAATGACAGATGACTACGAGGGTGAGAAAGCGGGATCGGCTTTCCCCGTATGCTTCGGATATGAAAACATGAATACAATAACGCAATTCGTCCGGGTTATGGAGTGCTCGTTCGCGAAAAAGTAACAACTTTGTCTATGCCTGATTTAGACGTGAATATGACTAATGTCGAATTCAATATATCACTGTTATTCCTTCTTATACTGTATAAACTGTATAAAAGAGAAACATACCTCAATCATATTTGCCACGTGGCATGTTATGGTAACCAGTGGAAGAAGTTGCAATATGTTATCTTATTATATATTAAGCCTAAAAGCCGAGATTAGATTATTTGAGCAAATCACCTGGAGATCAAGAAAATATAGTATCGTGACGTGATATTTCTGTTTTAGAACATAGCCTAAAGCTCATCTACATGGTAACTATCTCAGATTTAAGGACATGGGCTGGCACATACAATACTCTACTACTGCTGGGAGTGCAGAGTGAAGTGGCATGGTTATATCGACGGTTTTTGATTTTGGGCTTAAAACATACCGAATGTTTCGGATATTTCAAATAAAATCCCAGAAATAAAAAATAAAGAAATAAAAAAAAGTTTAAAAAAACAATTGACAATATCAAACCAATAATAAAAGTTCCTCATTACTCTCAAAAATGACAACAAGAAGTAAATTCATTGTTATTTGTGATTTTATTGTATAAATATCAAATTAAGACCATTCACAAATAACTAGTTTATTTGCCAGCAGCACAATGTCCGTGTTCATGTGAATTACCGTGTGGGTGATTATTTTGTGCCTCAATGCCCTCTAGCATCTGTACAATAAAAATGATTTCACTGTTTAAGAATTCTTTTAAATGTTTTATTGGTCTACATTAGACTGCATATTTGAGAACGTTGTATAAATCAGCATACACCTTGTAGCGTAGTGAAAGCCTACCAACTTTAATCCCTCTACCATAATTACTATTTCAACATGGTCACTTTAATTACTCAAATACCTTATTCTAAACTAAAATAGCCCTCATGAAATGTAACCTCAATCAATGTTTCGTTTACAAATTGCTGTCTTCGACAATATTAATGCCTATATCAAATATTAATTGCAATGCGGCCATATAGCAAGGAATTTCATACAGTATGTTAGATTTACAAAAGTTTACTCAAATGAAAATATCAAAGAGTGTTTATGATTCAAATCGTCACCCTGGCGAATGAACGGATTACCTTCTTATATACTCTAATAGGAGTTAACCCGTTACTGCATTCCGGTGACGAAATGAACTATTTTTTTAGGAATCTATGCATGTTAAATAGAAAAGAAATGTTCATCTTTATATTCACTTTTATGTTTGGTGAATTGCTTCGTTAAATGTTTCAAAGAAAAAATATTACATTACATACCTTTACCCAGTAGTTGACAAACTCTTCCTGTGTTACTACTCCATTACCATCACCTTAAACAAATTAATTGAAGTAGTAATTATGTCTCGTGAACTATTTTATAAAACATTGATAACAAAAATTAATTACAATTACCAAAAGAGAAGGCGTTGACATATGGATTAAGGGCATGTTAGATGTTGAACAGCTCAAGAAAGGAACGTTGAATATACAGAAATGTGCCGTAAAGATAACAAAGTAGTATTTTGACTTCAATACAAAATACTAAATCACTATTACTATATCCATTGCCAACAGTGCTAAAAGAGCAAAAGGCAGTTCATGTTTATGGCAAATTTGTATTATTTTGGAAACAAAAATAAAAAGTTTTTGAGAAATAAGAAATGATAGCATTTCTGAGGAATAATGGGCTTTTAACCTCAAGGTGGCCGTCCCGAATTTTCGAAACCATTAAATGCTGTTTATTTTAAGTCTCACTATCCGTTTCGTGCATCTTATCAATTAGATCATGCCAAATCAGGCAATAGATAAGCAAATTTCTGTATTATACGTACCAGAATCGTCGATCTTTTTATGCCAGCCTTCGTAGTCTGTCTGTTCCAGATGATGGTCATTGTTAACATCATAGTCATCATATAAGTAATGAGATATCTGGTAAAGGTCGGGGTCAGCAGAACATATCATCATTGTATATTCGTGACGGCTTTCTCTTCCATCACCTGAAAACAAAAACAAAAATGATATATTCAAAAGTGTGTACAAACGATACTTGTGTATATTTAGGTATATCTCAATCAAAAGCTCGTTAAATTCCGGCCTATTCCGTCACTTGCCGTCCTTCTGTTATATTCAGGTCTCCTTAAAAGAATATGTGACGAATTTCTGCGAAATTTATAGAAATTATCGGTGATATCGTTTGGTTACACACCTAATCTCTTTATGTTTATACTTCAATAGGCGTTTTGTTGCTTTTTGTTTATTTGTTTTGTTTTATGTTGTTATTGTTGTTTGTTATTGTTGTTGTTGTTTTTATTTTATTTTTTCATGTCCCTAAAAAGTAAAGTGCATAGAAACCATATGAAAATGAAAGGACCACGTAAAAATAATCTGCTGAAAAAGCAAAGAACACACGTGGCACTAAAACAAGCGATCAACATAAGGTACTGGAAATTATTAGAATTTGTATATCGTAGGAGAGACCGGTGCATATTGAAAAATCTTTTTTCGATTATTGATATCATTTTCAATATGACTGGCTCGATTTTGAATTATTTTTTCCCTTAAACATTTTTGTGTGTGCTCTTTAATTCCACTGGGACTTAATGTGTAAAACAATTAAAACTATTTGAGAAGTTTAACTTTGACATGGGTGCGGAGAAGAAAATTTATATAAATGTAGATCTTTATTATTACTCGTATACTAGAAAGGGGGGAACTATATAAAATATGATACTAAAAATGATAATGGTTCTGAAAAAGAATAGGAAAGTTATACATTGTACATTGTATATGTTTTACTGAAAAAAAGTAAGAATTTTATATATGGTATTTAAAAAGTGAAAACTTTATATATGGTACTGAAAGTAAGAATTTTACATATGGTACTGAAAAAGTAAGAATTTTATATCTGGCCAAACAAAGCAGTTAATATTTGGTACTGAAACCAGCTACAAATAAAACTAATTGTTCTCAAAGGAAAACCATTATGTCGTTACCATTTGTGTCATATTTATCAAAGACAGCGTCTATTTCGGCGACAGTCATCTGTCCATCCTGGTTGAGGTCTTCTTGAAGAAACATAATAGCTGCCGTCAGGTTATATGGTTGTAATTTTGTCATATCAAGCGCCGACACACTGTAAATACAAAAATTAGCCTCGTCACGACAAAACCAACATAGTGCGTTTGCCACCAGCATGGATCCAGACCAGCCTGCGCTGTTCGCTTACCAACTCTATTACAAGTAGAGAAACTAATAGCGAACTGTATGGATCCTGATCAGACTGCGCGGATGCGCAGGCTTGTCTGGATCCATGCTGGTCGCAAACCCATTACGTTGGTTTTGTCGTGACGTGGCTCAAATCATCATCGTCATTTCCGGTCTTGGCTTTCGGTTATTTCGTGTATTATAATTCGGTTGCAAGGTTTGCAGAAATTTATATTCAAGTTAATGTCAGAAAATACAATTTTGAAGAAATATGTTTCAACGCTCCACGATTTGTTTTATCTATACAGTTCTTTTCAAGATTTTAATCAAAAACACGCAAACAAAAGAATGGAAAAAAAGGAATGTTACCCTCCGCATATTATGCAGGCAACGAATACTAGTAACACTCCTGAAGATTCCATGGCTCTGAAGAAGAAAAAATATAAATAAAAAAACAAAATAGTCAGCAGAATATTACGACTAATTCTGTATTTTCTTAAAAAAATTCCCGCCACCCAAAAAAGTGCACATGATGACCGAGGAAAAGTACCAAAGTTACATGCTCACAAGCCTCATTTGAGCCGCGTCACGACAAAACCAACATAGTGCGTTTGCGATCCATGCTGGTCGCAAACCCATTAATATGTTGGTTTTGTCGTGACACGGCTCATTTATGCATTCATTTCTCCCTATTCATTTGACAATGAGAAATTTGTGAAAACGATATCTGTAAAAGTTAGTACGATAAGGTGAATGTATACTTAAACAATTGTCGATTTCAGAGAAAAACACCTAAAGATAATTAATTTTCTTTATCATGCTTGTTGAGTCCTGCATTTATTTCGAATGCCCCACTCAATTACAATCATGTATAGCCATGCAACGTTTATAATAAGTTACCGTGTAAATTCTTATAATAATATGCAAATTCTAAAAGTAATATTACAAATCATAATGTCACAGATAATCCAAAAACATGGACATATACCAAAAAGTATAAGCGTCCGAATTATATATTTTTACACTAAGTTAAAGATACAGTTATTTGTTAGCATTTGAAACTTTCTACCTTTGCACTCAGCAATACAATAACAGAATGACAAACTAGCGTTGACAAAATGAAAAGATAAGAGCAAAGTCAATGCCCTACTCTCTGTGACATTTTGAATGAGGTTCTCCATTGTTATTAAGTTGAATTATAAGACTTTACTTAAAAAAACTCGTAAAAAGGATCAGTTTTCTCTTTAAAAAGAAAGAAAAAAAGAAAGAAAGAAAGAAAGAAAGAAAGAAAAAAAGGAAGGAAGGAAGTCCAATTGTTTACATTTTGCTACTTTTATACTTTCTTCAGGTAAATAGTCATTAACATGTCCTTTAACCATTATTTCAGCGTTGTACAACTCATTGGTGCCTTTTCTAAAGAAGGGGAAAAGTATTCGTTCCTGAGAAATATATATGTCATTAAATAAAACATTTCTATTTACCCCTAGAATCACGACAAGTAACGGGGCTCAAACTGTTATGCGCATATCGACGTAGACTGTATGATGTTATGCGAAAAGTACAAACATTTGACTTACCCCTAAACTTGTTGATTTTTATGGACTTCTCCAGCTCTCTTTTATAACTGTGCATCATCAATTTTGGGGATATCGAGATGAATATTAAAAGTTTGTCAGCCAACAGTCTAGAACCTGGTCAAACTACACGGATGTTCAGGCTGGTCTGGGACTATACTGGTGGCAAAGTCTAGTAACTTTCGGTACCAGCTGCCAGGGTTACATATAGACGTATTACAGATCGAACCTGAAACTTATTCTATTCTCATGTTCCTATAATATGACAACAGACATATTTTAAGCAAAAATAAAAACTTCCTTTAGAGTGATTGTGTAAAATTTCAAGAATATGTAACAAATATTTGGTTTTATATAAAGGACCTGAAATAAAAAGGGTCAGATAACTCGAAAACAGGATTCTGTATTCTAATATCACGTTAAGTTAAAATGAATTATATATACATGTATTACGAATTTATGTACATGTAGTTATCAGCCTGCTATATGTCTATATGTATACATATCTATACTTGCTAAATAAGTAACCACCGTATTATGGATTCCCTAATAAAAGTATCATAAAAGTTTTGTAATTAACAATCATTTAATGTTTCAGCCATAATTAAGGGCCTCGGCAAGTCCTATTATAGAATGGTCCTCATTATCATAACAGTTTATGTTGGTTCTACACGATTATTCCTAATATTAGAATATGAAATCACGACTTTATCGTTGGAACAAGATAAGTATGCGAACTTATTTCATCATAAAACAAGACTGACATGTTTAAACTATATTATTGTCACAACAGTTTAACGTCACGTGGCGACTTTTAGCTTAAAGTGTTGGAAGACGAGGGCAGGCACATAAATAAAGAGGCAAAGTTTCAACAACTTATTAAAGAAATTCAGGCCCCAGCTAACTGATAATGAATCCGCACAAATCTTTACAAAATGACAGACAACAGATTCAAATTTATCAAAAACCTTAAATAATCCTTTTTGGAAGACCGATGGTCCTTGGCCGATCAACTAAATAAGAAAGTTAATTAGTCCGCATCTGCATGGTGTTTCTCAGCATTGTCCAACATAACAGAAGAAAAATTCGTTGCACGATAAAAATAAACCTTAATTTCTCAAACCGACTTGTAGTTTATAGTAATAAGCTTTAGATGTTTGGGAGATGTTGTTTAAAAGAATGTGGACGGCGAACTCAGGTGAGCACGTGCGACCATGTTTAACTTCGTCAATTAATAAATCGTGTTTGTTAATGAATAAAAGAAAAGTTTTAACATTGTTATATACCATTGAAAGTATTTAAGTAAATGCCTATTAATTAGCTATACAGGAATAACAAGAGCCCCTACGGGCAGGTCAACGCTCGACATTTTTACTTTCACTAAAATCAACAAATAAACGGTCAAAACAAATCCTTAAAAAGAAAATTAAAGTGAAAAGTATTTCCTTCTTTTTAACTCTTGTAGGTATGTCTTATCACATCTGTTGTTTTGCTCAATATGAACCATTTCCATAAACAAATTGAAAAGTTCAGAAAATTTAATCAAAATTAAATTTTTTGACGGTCAATGTCATTTAAATGTCAAGGTTACATCTAATTATCTTCCATATGTCTGTTTGGTCACAAGTGTTGTTTTGTTCATGTATAAATTAAATCCGTATATAAATAACAAAATTATGACAACTTTACCAAAATTTAATACTTTACCTTTGTTGGTCAAGGTCATTAAAGCTCAAGGTCAAGGTCAGTTCAACCTTTTATAAGGTCTTGTCCCCAAAAAGTTGTTTCGTCCGAGAATGAAAATAATCGATTGATTAATTACCAAGTTACGGCCAACTTTAGCGATAATCAGAGAAAATCAAATAATTTGACCTTCAAGGTCAATGTCACACATGAGTAAAGGTCAATTTGAGTTTGATATGCATGAAGGTCTTGACCTAACGGATATTGTATCTAAATATGAAATTAATCCATTTATAAATAACAAAGTTATAGCCAGTAACAGAGAAAAACACACATTTAAAGAACTTTGCTGGCAAATTTCGAGAAAATGCTTCCTTTAGAGTATAATTAACTCCAGATGACTAACATTTAAAGATTAGCTAGAAATCATCAAAACAAAGCTTCCTGACAAATTTCCGGGATATTTGAACCGAAACAGTAGACACTAGATTGTTAACAATGATGTTTTATTTTTTGTCTCGACATTTGATGCAAAACTGTGAACACAAGTGTTTACGAACTAAATTTGGACGGACGACGGACTTTCATCAATACTTAAAGCAAAGTTTGTAGCGCACAGCTGTGTTGTTACACCATTAATTTGCAGCCATTTTACGCTTTCGTAAAACCTCATTTTTATATTCTTAAATGATTCTTTTTTTAATTATTGTAAGAACAGGCCTTCAAGGGAGGAAATTAGTTATATTATTGGATTACTTCTCATTAGACCTGCTCCAACTTTTTCGATGCTGATGCTCCAATTTTATTTCCTATAAGCAGCTCACAAATAATCAAAACAACATTTCTTTTTTACATGAGCATTTATTTTGTATTAGGGGTGCAAACTGCAAGTAAAATTCGTGATCCGACATTTAAAAGATTTCAAACTAAGCAACAAGTGCATCCTTTCAAAAACGTTAAAACAGTCAGTTGGCGGGTGGATATTTTTCATTTTAACAATAATAAAGAACTAAAAAATATCAAAATTGTTAATTGCTTTTATAATGATCCGAACAAGTATATGAAATGAATTTTTATGAAGGTCTTTTTTAATTAAATGAATTGATGAATACACCTTTTTCCTTTATTTATAGGAAATTGATCTCTAAACAATCCAGATCACTAAACAATGTGAACGAATCAAAGATCACAACATGGTAAATAGCACACATTAACATCAATATATAAACTAGTACACTAACAATCATTATAACTAAACAAATAACATATATATAATATCAGAGAAGTTAAACGTTGTCCAAAAAATGACTTTAAGAGCTCAAATTCCAGTTGGTGAAATATCATAGTACTGCTTGCAATATATCAAACTTCACTCTCATTCTTTAATGTCTTAGGACACTTTAAGATCGTCATTTGATAATTTGGCTTGAAACTTTGTTTTAAACATTTAATGTAATAAAAATTTCATTAAAAAGTTCTGATGTACGTCGTCCGGATTTATTTCTAGCATTATCTAATCGAATTCAGGCTTTGAAATCCGGGGATATTTTGCGACTATGACACTACTGTGCACAATGTTCTTGCAAAAGCTAAAAAAACAAATTGAAACTTTCCGCCGTAAGATGCCGACATGCGTTTGTAACATAGAATATTGTAACATTGTGAACACATGTACCGTATAACGATGTTTACAATATTGCAAAAAAACTTGGAATTTAATTGGCTGAAACACTTTGTATACAATGCCTTTATATAACCCTGAAGAACCAAGCGCGCACATAAAAAACCTATTTTTACATCTAGACGGTTACCTATGATCGTGCATAGAATTTGTTATTATTTGTTAAATAATAATTTGGTTTTAATCTTGTACAGGTTTGTGAAGATCAGAAAGCTAGGAAAAATACCAGTAAACAGACAGAACAACTAAAGATGGTATTGGACGGCAGCCTATATAACTCTTTGACCAACCACCATGTTACAACATTAAAAATTTTAAACATTAAATTCAAAAAGAAAACAAGAGGGCCATGATGGCCCTGAAGTCGCTCACCTGTATATAGCCCCCCCCCCCCGGGCCAATTTTTACCCAAGGGCTTTTATTTGTTTATTTGAACAGACTTGGTAGACACCCATAAAAACATGCAAAACATCTAAGTTCTAGCTCATTGGGTTTTTTAAAAGAAGATTTTTTAAGTTTTTACTATATGCATATATGGAAAATCAATGACCCCCTGGGGCGGGGCCAATTTTGACCCCAGGGCTTTTATTTGAACAAACTTGGTAGACACTCACTAGAAGATGTTTCATGCCAAATATCTAAGCTCTAGCTCTTACGGTTCTTTAAAAGAAGATTTTTTAAGTTTTTACTATATGCATATAGGGAAAATCAATGACCCCCCTGGGGCGGGGCCAATTTTGACCCCTGGGCTTTTATTTGAACAAACTTGGCACACATTCACTAGAAGATGTTTCATGCCAAATATCTAAGCTCCAGCTCTTATAGTTCTTTAAAAGAAGATTTTTTAAGTTTTAACTTTATACATATAGGGAAAATCAATGACCCCCCGGGCGGGGCCAATTTTGACCCCAGGGCTTTTATTTGAACAAACTTGGTAGACTCTCACTAGAAGTTGTTTCATGCCAAATATCTTAGCTCTAGCTCTTACAGTTCTTTAAAAGAAGATTTTTTAAGTTTTTACTATATGCATATAGGGAAAATCAATGACCCCCCGGGGCGGGGCCAATTTTGACCCTAGGGCTTTTATTTGAACAAACTTGGTAGACACTCACTAGAAGATGTTTCATGCCAAATATCTTAGCTCTAGATCTTTGGGTTCTTTAAAAGAAGATTTTTTAATTTTTTTACTATATGCATATAGGGAAAATCAATGACCCCCTGGGGCGGGGCCAATTTTGACCCCAGGGCTTTTATTTGAACAAACTTGGTAGACACTCACTAGAAGATGTTTCATGCCAAATATCTAAGCTCTAGCTCTAAGGGTTGTTTAAAAGAAGATATTTAAAGATTTTTCTTTCGGTTGCCATGGCAACTAGAGTTCTGCATGGAATTAAATTCTTAGAACAATTTTTAAAGGTGACCATCAAAGGAACATTCCTGTGAAGTTTGGATGAAATTGGCTCAGTGGTTTATGAGGAGATGTCATTTAAAGCAAAAGTTTACGGACGGACGACAGACGGCCGGACGGACGGACGCCGGACGAAAAGCGATCACAAAAGCTCACCCTGTCACTTTGTGACAGGTGAGCTAACAAGATTACACAAAAACAACAGATTGTTCAACAAATATTTTCAGAATTAAAATTTCAAATGTTGTGATATAAGGCATGCACAGCAGTATTTCATTCAAAAGTTTTGCTTAAAAATATGACTAAAAAAATAACAAGAGGGCCATGATGGCCCTGAAGTCGCTCACCTGTATATAGGCCCCCGGAGAGGGGCCAGTTTAAACCCCAGGGCTTTTATTTGAACAAACTTGGTAGACACCCATTAGATGTTTCATGCTAAACATCTATAGTCTAGCTGGTCAAGTTTTTTCTTTACACATATAGTTAAAAACAATGACACACCATGGGCAGGGCCAGTTTTGACCCAAGGGCTTTTATTTGAACAATCTTTGTAGACACTTACTAGAAAATGTTTCATGCTTAATATCTAAACTCTAGCTATTTGGGTTTTTTCAAAGAAGATTTTTAAGTTTTTGTTATACACATACAAGGAAAATCAATGCCCCCCGGGGCGGGGCCAATTTTGACCCCAGGGCTTTTATTTGAACAAACTTTGTAGACACTCACTAGAAGATGCTTCATGCTTAATATCTAAACTGTAGCTATTTGAGTTTTTTCAAAGAAGAATTTTTAAGTTTTTGTTATACACATATAAGGAAAATAAATGACCCCCAGGGCGGGGGCAATTTTGACCCCAGGGCTTTTATTACAACAAACTTGGTAGACACTCACTAAAGATGTTTCATGCTATCTAAACTCTAGCTATTTGGTTTTTTTCAAAGAAGATTTTTTAATTTTTTGCTATACACATATAAGGAAAATCAATGAGCCCCGGGGCGGGGCAAATTTTGACCCCAGGGCTTTTATTTGAACAAACTTGGTAGACATCCATAAGAACATGTTGCATGCTAAATATCTTAGCTCTAGCTCTTTGGGTTCTTTAAAAGAAGATTTTTAAAGTTTTTACTATATGCATATAGGGGAAATCAATGACCCCCCGGGGCGGGGCCAATTTTGACCCCAGGGCTTTTATTTGAACAAACTTGGTAGACACCCATTAGAGGATGTTTCATGTTAATTATCTTAGCTCTAAGTCTTTGGGTTCTTTAAAAGAAGTTTTTTAAGTTTTTACTATATGCAGATAGGGAAAAACAATGACCCCTGGGGCGGGGCCAATTTTGACCCCAGGGCTTTTATTTGAACAAACTTGGTAGACACTCACTTGAAGATGTTTCATGCCAAATATCTAAGCTCTAGCTCTTTAGGTTTTTTAGAAGAAGATATTTAAAAAAAAATCTTTTGGTTGCCATGGCAACCAGAGTTCTGCATGGAATTAAATTCTTTGAACAATTTTCAAAGGTGACCACCAAAGGAACATTCCTGTGAAGTTTGGATGAAATTGGCTTAGTGGTTTATGAGGAGATGTCATTTCAAGTAAAAGTTTATGGACGACGGACGCCAGACGGAAAGCGATCACAAAAGCTCACCCTGTCACTTTGTGACAGGTGAGCTAAAAATAAAAGTCAATATTTCAATTTACAACTTTCATGTGAATGAATCAAAATTTAAAAAGAAATATAACAAAAAAAATCAAATAATAAAATTAGAGATTGTCAATCATACATTTATAGAGTCTAAAGTTGATAAAAAATTTAAAAAATTAAAAATTTGGTACAGATGACATCATTATATTTGAGCAGCGTCATGACAAAACCAACATAGTGGGTTTGCGACTAGCATGGATCCAGACCAGCCTGCTCATCCGTGCAATCTAATAAAGATCCATGCTCTTCGCCTTCCAACCCTATTACAAATAGAGAAACTGATAGCGAACAGCATGGGTCCTGATCGGACTGCGCAGATGCGCAGGCTGGTCTGGATCCATGCTGGTTGCAAACCCACTATGTTGGTTTGGTCTAACCAGGCTCATATTATGCAAATACTTACTACCTATCTGGTTATCTATGGTGATAGATATACAATACAGTATACACAAACGAATATAAATAAACAGTGTTACAAACAGGAATAGCTAAAAACTCATAATAAAAAAATTCTTAGTCAAAACCTACTTTAAACTTGAAATACTTAATCAACGTTCTAAATCTCAAAAAAATAACATAGGAAAGTTTGATTGAACTTACTGACAATGAGGTATTATGTTATTATTTCAAATCACATCCCATTCCCATCATGTACGTAATTCACCCCTTACACACACACCCTCCACATGTTTTATGAACAAGAGAAAATCAACAAAACAAAAAAACATGTTTTTTTTCTACTATTTCATTTGCTGACTGTTTTCAAAAAGTAGTTCAATACTTTATCAAATACATGTACAGTTCTGTGTATTGTTCAACTGATAATAATACTGACCTATCCCTTAGTTTATATAACTGATAATAACACTGACCTATCCCTTAGTTTATATAACTGATAATAACACTGACCTATCCCTTAGTTTATATAACTATAAAAGAGGGGAAGAAATGCTGACCTATTCGCACTGTTCATACCACTGATCCAGAAAGTCATGATGACATTGAATTTTAATGAAAGCCTGGGTAACAAGTAGAGGGGCCAGTGTCAGTCGACGAAGTGGAAGGACACATAATACATGTTAAAAATAAAAGATTTGTGAATTAAGATCAGTCAGATTTTGTTTCAGGTGACTACAGAAAAGATCATATTGATGACTATAATTGTTATTTACTGTTTATTTACTGTTTAAACTGCCCTTGTGATGATATTCAGATATGTCTTATATCTGAATACTGAATAAAGTATATACATGTATAAATATCCCAAGTCGAACAAACTGAGCTGATGGTTGGAGTTTGAATTGTGGGATAAAATAAAATGATGTCGAGACATGAGACAACAAAACATACTGTATATTCTTAAAATTAGTGTGAAAACACAATTGAATTCAACACAGAATAGTGTGAATACATAAACAACAATTAAAAAAAGTATTTTACTCGATAAAAACTTGAATATATATTATCTGCTAAAAACTGACTAAAGAATTGATAAAACTTGTTTGTTTACAAATATCATGTAAAAACAATAAATAAATATTATGTGAGCCTATAAATAACATCTAAAGATACAAACAAACAATTGAAACACTACTAACAAAAATATAACAGCAACAGAGATTCTTTAAATATTTCCAATTCTCATTTGTGGCATACTGGAATAATCTGAACCGGTATTCTACAGAATCCATCAAAGGTTTGTACAGGTTTTTTTTATACTGGTATAAAAGAATACAAGAGTCATCAACACATGTAATTGCCAATGCTGCTTACACACAGTTAAAACATTGGAATACAATGATAAAGTTGAATGAGGAAAACAAACAAACACACAAACAAACAAACAATCTGTTCTAGCATCAATGCCAGTGACTTTGACCTTGCAAAATTCAAACCCCAACCAAGTATAAATGCCCATGCAAGCTACATGTACATTCATACTAAATATCTATCAAGCTAACTACATACCTGTAAATTAATGTTATATTAGTAATAATCTATTTTTAGAATCAGTGGCCTTGACCTCAAAGACCTAAAACCTAACTTACAGCAATGACCTCTGCTTGATACCTAAATTCTTTAGAATAGATATAAATATTTAATAACTGTTTAAAAACCCTTTAACAATGTGAATTAAAAACCATTCCATAATATTTTGGACTACAATTGTGTAAAAAAAACAACAACAACACACAAAACTTGATGAAAAATTTAACTTTCAAATAGATAAATCACTTATAACATAAATGTTTACCAGTTTAACAGTTCCTATATTTATATAGGAAAGGCCATACAATATTAGAGAACCACCCATTAACATTGGTGTTATAATACAACAGGCCCTGTTTTTCTGTGTATCAGTATTTGTCAATCAATGAGCATACATTTACAAGTTAAAAACAAGAGCACCGCTAGGCGGAGCATTATATGCCCGAAAGTGTTTTTTTTTAGTAAGGATAAAGCATTTGTAAGACATGGGAATTCGCTGTTCATCCTATAAAACTTTACAGCTGTAGGTTGATTAATACTTAAGTTATTAATAATAAACTTAACCTTTGACCTTGTGACCCCAAAATCAATAGGGGTCTTCTACCTTATATGGACAATCATCCTAAGAAGTTTGAATATTGTGGGCCAATTGGAACTTTAATTATGCTCTAGAAACTGTTTTCAGTATTAAGGTAAAAGTCACTTTGACCTTGTGACCCCAAAATCAATAAGGGTCTTCTACCCAATATGGACAATCATCCTATGAAGTTTGAATATTGTGGGCCAAATGGAACTTACGTTATGCTCCGGAAACTGTTTTTGGTTTTAAGGTAATTGTGACCTTGACCTTTGACCTAGTGACCCCAAAATCAATATGGGTCTTTTGCCCAATATGGACAATTATCCTATGAAGTTTGAATATTGTGGGCCAAATGGAACTTAAGTTATGCTCCAGAAACTGTTTTCAGTTTTAAGGATAGAGTGACCTTGACCCTTGACCTTTTGACCCCAATATCAATAGGGGTCTTCTACCCAATATGGACAATCATCCTATGAAGTTTGAACACTGTGGGCAAAATGGAACTTTAGTTATGCTCTGGAAACTGTTTCCAGTATCAAGGTAATAGTGACCTTGACCTTTGACCTTGTGACCCCAAAATCAAAAGGGGTCTTCTACCCAATATGGACAATCATCCTATGAAGTTTGAACATTGTGGGTCAATTGGAACTTAAGTTATGCTCCGGAAACTGTTTTCAGTATCAAGGTAATAGTGACCTTGACCTTTGACCTCGGAAACTGTTTTCAGTTTTAAGGTCATAGTGACCTTGACCTTTGACCTTGTGACCCCAAAATCAATAGGGGTCTTCTACCAAATATGGACAACCATCCTATGAAGTTTGAACATTGTGGGTCAATTGGAACTTAAGTTATGCTCTGGAAACTGTTTTCAGTATCAAGGAAATAGTGACCTTGACCTTTGACCTTGTGACCCCAAAATCAATAGGGGTCTTCTACCAATTATGGACAATCATCCTATGACGTTTGATCATTGTGGGTTGAATGGAACTTAAGTTATGCTCCGGACACTGTTTTCAATTTTAAGGTCATAGTGACCTTGACCTTTGACCTTTTGACCCCAAAATCAATAGGTGTCTTCTACCTAATATGGACAATCATCCTATGAAGTTTGAACATTGTGGGTCAATTGGAATTTAAGTTATGCTCCGGAAACTGTTTTCAGTTTTAAGGTCATAGTGACCTTGACCTTTGACCTTTTGACCCCAAAATCAATAGGGGTCTTCTACCCAATATGGGCAATCATCCTATAAAGTTTGAACATTGTGGGCCAAATTGAACTTAAGTTATGCTCCGGAAACCAAATTGCTAACGGACGGACGGACGGACACCAGGGGGTATAACATAATATGCCCTTTCGGGCATATAAAAAGAAAAAAAGCTATTTTATTACATGCCTTATCATATGCATAGGGACTCTTTGCTACATAGTAGCTGGAGAATGTTTTCTCAATCTTACGCTACATAGTAGCAAAAGAAGTAATTTATCATAATGTGCTTTGATACCATGATACCATGTATTTAGTGTTCACATTATGACTATCCTGTTTGGGAAAAAAAAACCAATATGGCCTTTAAGTACAAATTAAAGCTATCACACTAAATGTGATTCATACCCCCCCCCCCCCCTTCACCTTCACTTCTAACAAAAAGAAGTGGTCTGAAGCAAAATTGGAACTCGACCAATATTTTATGATGTTTCATCTGTGTACCAATATTACAATAAATTGCCTTGTTAAGAGTATAAACATCTGTTATCCATTATTTTTGTAAAACATAGTTAGTAACAGTGACCTTGATCTAAACACCAGGGGCTTCTAAAATCAATCCCAACCCTGGGTCTTCACATAAGCTTGTTGTATACTAAGTTTTAATTAAATATCTCATCCCTTACTCAGGTTATTATACAGACACTATTTTTCTATATTAAGTAATAAAGACCTTGACCCAGTAGAATCCAAAAGCAATCATAACCAGGGTCTACATACAAGCTTGCTATATACCAAGTTTGCTTACAATATTTCACTGTTTACTATAGTTATCATCTGGAAACCATTTTCCAAGTTTTAGTAACAATGACCTTGACCCAAGGGGCCCCTAAAGCAATCCAAACCAGAGTCTTCATACAAGCTTGCTATACACCAACTTGCTATACACCAACTTTGCTTAGAATATTTCATTCCTAACTCTAGTTATTGTCCAGTAACATTGACCTTGAACCTTTGGGGTCCAAAAGTAATCACAACCATGGTCTTCATATAAGTTTACTTTATATCAAGTGTGATTACAACATTTCATTCCTTACTAGTTATTGGCCGAAAAACCATTTTTTTCTATTTTCAGTAACAGTGACCTTGATCCCTGGGGGTCATTCCAAACTTTACAGACCGACAAGCTAACTCCTATATACCCCCTAAACCTTAATAAAACCTTACGTAAATGAAGTTTTATAGAAATCAGCAGAGGACCTTCTCCATTTTGTATGCCACATAGCAGCTTATTAAGATTCAATTATTCAGCAAATATGCCAAAATAATTACTTGAAAATTAATCAAAGAACAATTAAAATAATCAAAATTCTGAAAACGATCAGTGGAATGTTTGTTAAAATAACAAACAAGAATAAAATAATTCTCCCAGTAAAGAAAGAATTGCATTAGTGAAGTATCTTGTTGCCATGCATGAAAAATTAAATGTCATAAGTTTCTATGGTTACGACACATTTTTCACATCAATGGTGAGCACTTGTTCCAGGGATATCATGGTTATTCGTTGGACTTTCCATATCAATTGTTGATGGAAACTGGTCATATAATTTTTCCAACTTTTTCTTGTGCTCCAATTTGAATATACTTTCTTTTGTTGTTTTGAAACAGTCAATTCTGAAATATATATGCAAACATGTTTAATATTTAATAGAAACAATTTGAATGTATATAGTTAATTGGAAAATTTTAAGTATACTTACCTGGTGATAACATATGCATTAACTAATCATGAACTGTCACCTTTAATTCACCTGTTTGTCTGTTCTAAAAATAAATTTATCCTCTTTTAAAGAAAGATGTCCACATGACTGAGAAACAAGCAAGGGAAGTTAAATTGGGAGGGTATAACAATGTTATCATTAGGTAAGTATACATTCATAAAATTTTAATTTAATACCTAAATTTTCTTATTTTATTTCACATCCCTACTTATCCGATGATAACAATTTCCACCGGGTGGAAGGTTTCCAGTATTGCTCAGAATATATATAAATATATACATTAGTTAAAAATCCTATTTATACATATATATACAAATAAATGTTAAGATACTTCTTAACACTGTTTACCCTCCTTTAGTAACAATAATGTGATTACAAGCTATATTTAATCACTGTTTTCTCATATCTTTTATGAGACCAACGTGACCTACTCTGGAACTTATTTTCCAATTGGAGGTCTTAAATTGAAAACATCCTTTAACTGTCTTGTAATAAATCTATTCTGACCAAAAGGAAATTTGTCAACTGATGGTAAAACAGATAACAGCATTGATCTGCAATCTGCTTTAGGTGGTATAACACTGCAAACCTTCATTACAGAATTAAAATTGCCCAACATGGGTCAATTTCCCTTTCCCAGCAACTACACTCACTGTATCTTGTTTTATACCTGCACACCATGAGGCTGCTGTGAGAAGTTTTCTAGATTTCTTTGAAAATCCCTCTGTTCTAAAAGATTTTTTGTTAATAGCCATGCAGTCAGATTTAACATGTGTTTTGATAAACAATTTTAAGGTTTGGTCTTTACAGGAAGGTAACAGGTCTCAAGAATGTTCAACTTCCGCGTCACATTGGCAGTCCTCGTGACTGGTTTTGTTTTTAGGAATATCTGCCATATATTCCAGATTTTCTGATTCAGAATTAAGGACTTTGTTCCATCCTGTTTGTTTATACTGTACAAATATTGTAGTGTCTATTTTTATGAAGAAAAAAAACATGTGTGTTTTTGAGATATAGAAACATGTGATTGAAAGTACAGTGAGCTGCTTCCATTCCCAAGCAATTAATGTTTTTTTCTTTCTGTTTACTGACCTTTATCAATTTGATTTTCCAGATGGCCACCACAAAGCTACAGGATAGCAACTGACCTTTATCAATTTGATTTTCCAGATGGCCACCACAAAGATTCCAGACAGCATTTGTCATTAATGTCACTGACCACTCTAAAGGAGTGACTGATATCGACTTTTAAGATGTTGACTTTAACCTTTAGCCTGCTAAATCTACCTATGAGACAAGTGGAGACAACAAGTGGAGATAACAAGTGGAGACCGCTTCTTTATACAGTATTTTCCATGAATATGTCTGTTTTGTCTATGTGTAGCTGAAATTAAGACCCTTTTTGGGTCAGGGTATTGCCTTCTTAGAAAAAAAACTAATGTTTGTCTGCTTTATTTAAGGACTATATTCCCATTCTAGATTTGGGATCACTGAATTTTCATGACAAGTTTTCTTTTTTGTTTGTTTTAAAATTCTCATTTGACAGTAAATCAAAAATATTTTTCTTTATCTCCTTCTTTGTTTTACATTTCAGTTTATTCTTAAAATCTTTTTCAATAATACTTTCACTATTTATTTGAAAATCCCATTTATACATATCTGGAATATCAATGCCTGTATCAGCAACTGTAGCATGTCTATTAACAAAATGGTGAACTGCTAGTACATAGGCTGCCTGATCATATGAATGTGATGCCATAGTGAAAATATCTGTTCTAGACAAGAGAGCCGAATCACAATGTTTTATGTTCTGTATCCAGAAAATGATAAAAAATGGAAACCTTGAAGGAGTTACAGGCTCCGTTTAATTGAGCCTGTTCATGGACAAAAGTGGTATCTAAAAGCTACCCCCCCACACACACACACACAAAGCCTCCCCATTCTCCTGATTAACCTAATCTTAATGCCTGTATATGATCATAGTAAGAAGTACACTTGAAACACTACAAGAAGCTCATACCTGTCATATATTATAGCGTCCACCTTCAATTTCTTGAGTTTATCAATAACATCAGCATTGTTGTTGTCCTCACCCCAGGTGAACAAAATTAGGCCACTGTTCTTGACATAGTCAATCAGGGATAAATCTCTCAACAGAACTTGTGACATTGGGTTTACACCCTGAAAATATAAATAAATGACACCTTTAAGAAATTATACATACATGTACTGTAAATATATATATATATATATATATATATATATATATATATATATATATATATATATATATATATATATATATATATATATATATATATATATATATATATAATAACCGAAAAACATAATATCTTTAAGCTTTTATGGACCAAAAGAGTTAGAGGTGCAAGTTTGGTAGGAGTTTTAATCACATCATCCAACCATATAGATGTAAAATTGGCAGATTCCATGGTTGCTTTAATTGCTGGAGAAAGATACCCCACTAATCAGCTTTTGAAGCACTTAATAACAGAATGCATAAAATATAAAAGAAGTCAACCTCTTAGTTCATAATTTATATTTACCTTTTATTGTATAAATTTTTCAAAAACAAATCCAGTAAAACAAAAAGTTCAAGATCACAACCATTTTGATTAACCTTCATAATTACAATAACAAAATCCTAATAATTAATATACTGACCAACAGATCGTGAGCAATACAGAATTCTGCTGCCATAGGAACAGATCTTGTTCTCATATCCCCATAGGGTTTCATACATTGTTGTGTCAGCTTGTGTCAGAAACAACACTGGGAACCGATTCTGCTTCAGACGTAAGCTTAAAATGAAAAAATAATTATTTGAAAAATTTTCTTAAAGTGACATTATGCCCATCCAAGGGTATATAGCGAGTGAACGGGTGAAAATCAAAACATGTTAATAATCAAGTTTGCATAAACAATAAATAACACACAGATCAGAATGAAATTTCTATAAATGTCCGTTAGAATTTACGTATAATGCTTAGTTTATAAAAAGAGTGGGGCAGTCTTTTTAAAATCTATGCAGATTTTTAATTTTACCCTGAACGTTTTCCAATATAAACTGTTGGTCAAACACCATTTTGACAGTCAATCTTTTGAAATATAAAGTCAATTCAACTCAACTTGACTATGAAAATATGAGCATAATGTCACTTTAAAGTAATATAACTTAAATGTCACTTTAAAGTAATATAACTTAAAAATTCAAAATTTTACCAGTTCATGCTAAATGTTGAATTTTGTTTAAGCCTGTACTAGGGGCACGGACAGTAGCTTGCAATTACCACTACCATCCATGAACAGGCTCAGTCAAACCGAGCTTGCAACATTTTCAATTTTGCCATGTTCGGCTTTCTTAAGGGATTCTGTTTTCTTTATCTTAACAGTGAACAAAATTCATAACAAAACCATTATTGCCCATTTGTATTGAATGTTTAGTGTCTTTGTTATTCATACATGCTAATCTAGATCTATTTAACTCATTGTTCTTAATTCACGATACAGGTTTTTGAATGGAATAGTTAATGCATTGCCATTTAAAAACAACAGCTGTCAGTACATGCAGTAGGACAGATTGCTCAAATATCCTCAGTGCTGGATAGTAAAATAAGAAGCTACTGTAGAAATTTTCTAGTTTATTAAGGGCCATAATTCTGTCTAATCAATGTTAAGAGTTATGGGCCTTGGACACTGACCTCCTTTTGTGTCTTAAATAATTAAGTGGAGTTTCCACATAGTTTTTGTGACACCATTGTATGCAAAAGCTTAAACAAAAGTGTCATGCCAACACCTAGATGAGTATAAAAGCTCTCCCTATAAGTCCATGAATAGTTGAGCCAACAATATTTCTTTTAGTAAAATCCATTATCAACATTTCAAGTTTCATACAAGAGTGATCTTTTTTAGATTTACTTAGGTCAGGACTGACATCACATGAAAGATATACTATGCTCAACTTTGACATCAAAAAATACGGTCGTCATCAGATCTACATAAAAGAAATAAGTAGATCTAAACTTTAGTCAAATTGATCAAACATAGATATAAAGTATATATATAAATACATACGCCACACAAGTATCAGGGTCAAAGGTTGAGAACACAATACGTCTACCACCATGATGTTCAAACACAACACGTAATATTGTGTCTATAAATACATTAATATCATAGTACCCTTCTTGCTCGTGTGTACCAGTCTGTAAAAAAAATAAAATTATGTGTTCCAGTCTGTAAAAAAAATAAGATCATGTGTTCCAGTCTGTAAAAAAAATAAAATCATGTGTTCCAGTCTGTAAAAGAAATCAATTCATTTATGCTAATGGATATTTCTGTAATTATTCATTGGAATTTACCTGTAACATTCAATTTATAAACAAGAGGGCCATGATGGCCCTGAGGTCGCTCACCTGTATATAGGCCCCCCCCCCAACGTTGCAGGGCCAATTTAACCCAAGGGCTTTTATTTGCTCAAACTTGGTAGACACCCATAAGAAGATGTTTCATGCTAAACATCTAAGCTCTAGCTCATTAGGCTTTTTAAAAGAAGATTTTTTTAAAGTTTTTACTATACACATATAGTTAAAAACAATGACACCCCTGGGGCCGGGCCAGGGCTTTTATTTGAACAAACTTTGTAGACACTTACTAGAAGATGTTTCATGCTTAATATCTAAACTCTAGCTATTTGGGTTTTTTTCAAAGAAGATTTTAAGTTTTTGCTATACACATATAAAGAAAATCAATGACCCCCGGGGCGGGGCCAATTTTGACCCCAGGTCTTTTATTTGAACAAACTTTGTAGACACTCACTAAAAGATGTTTCATGCTTAATATCTTAACTCTAGCTATTAGGGTTTTTTCAAAGAAGATTTTTTTAAGTTTTTGCTATACACATATAAGGAAAATCAATGACCCCCCGGGCGGTGCCAATTTTGACCCCAGGCTTTTTTTTTAACAAACTTGGTAGACACCTATTAAAACATTTTTGATGCTAAATATCTTAGCCATAGCTCTTTGAGTTCTTTAAAAGAAGATTTTTTAAGTTTTTACTATATGCATATAGGGAAAATCAATGACCCCCCGGGGCAGGGCCAATTTTGACGCCAGGGCTTTTATTTGAACAAACTTGGTAGACACTTATTAGAACATGTTTCATGCTAAATATCTTAGCTCTAACTCTTTTGGTTCTTTAAAAGAAGATTTTTTAAGTTTTTACTATATGCATATAGGGAAAATCAATGACCCCCTGGGGCGGGGCCAATTTTGACCCCAGGACTTTTATTTGAACAAACTTGGTAGAAACCCATTAGAACATGTTTGATGCTCAATATCTTAGCCATAGCTCTTTGAGTTCTTTAAAAAAAGATTTTTTAAGTTTTTACTATATGCATATAGGGAAAATCAATGACCCCCCGGGGCGGGGCCAATTTTGACCCCAGGGCTTTTATTTGAACAAACTTGGTAGACACTCACTAGAAGATGTTTCATCCCAAATATCTAAGCTCTAGCTCTTATGGTTCTTTAAAGGAAGATATTTAAAGTTTTTTCTTTCGGTTGCCATGGCAACCAGAGTTCTGCATGGAATTAAATTCTTTGAACAATTTTTAAAGGTGACCACCAAAGGAACATTCCTGTGAAGTTTGGATGAAATTGGCTTAGTGGTTTATGAGGAGATGTCATTTAAAGTAAAAGTTTACGGACGGACGCCGGACGAAAAGCGATCGCAAAAGCTCACCCTGTCACTTTGTGACAGGTGAGCTAAAAAGAGTGGGACAACCTTTTTACAAATAACAAAACTTAAACTAGGTGAAAAATGTAAATCTAAACTAAATGGGAGCAAAACCTTAACAGCATTTTCTATATTTCAAGGACGCTGAACTTCAAAATTTGCAGTATTAGTTTATCCATAGATATTTGGCATCATCCTCTTTTTTACATAAATGTGAAATATCCGACTGAACTCTATGATTTTTTTGTTCATCTGCCATTGAAGATATTGATCATTTATTCTTGGAATGTCCTTATGTATAACAATATTGGAATTAGGCGTTTAAATGTATCAATAGCAAGAACTTTGGTATAAAAATAAACAAATACGTGTATCGATGGTAATCAATTAGTCAACTTTACATTTTTACTCGTACAATACGAACAAGAGCTGTCAGTAGGACAGCAACGCTCGACTATTCTTAGTGCTTGATAGTAAAAAAAATGCTTGATACAGTTACCTCCTCCTGTCTACAGGTTGGGGTCGTGATGGTGAACAAGTGTGCAAAGTTTCAAAGCCATATGTCAATGGACTTTGAAAATATTTGAACTATTACAAAAACTTTAACGTAAATTCTAAGTCGAAAAAGGGGCATAATTCTGTCAAAATGCTTGATAGAATTACCTCCTCCTGTCTACAGGTTGGGGTCATGATGGTGAACAAGTGTGCAAAGTTTCAAAGCCATATGCCAATGGACTTTGAAAATATTTGAACTATTACAAAAACTTTAACGTAAATTCTAAGTCGAAAAAGGGGCATTATTCTGTCAAAATGCTTGATAGAGTTACTTTCTCCAGTCTACAGGTTGGGGTCATGATGGTGAACAAGTGTGCAAAGTTTCATAGCCATATGTCAATGGACTTTGAAAATATTTGAACTATTACAAAAACTTTAACGTAAATTCTAAGTTGAAAAAGGGGCATAATTCTGTCAAAATGCTTGATAGAGTTACCTCCTACTAACTACAGGTTGGGGTTATGATGGTGAACAAGTGTGCAAAGTTTCAAAGCCATATGTCTATGGACTTTGAAAATATTTGAACTATTACAAAAACTTTAACGTAATTCTAAGTCGAAAAAGGGGCATAATTCTGTCAAAATGCTTGATACAGTTACCTCCTCCTGTTTACAGGTTGGGGTAATGATGGTGGACAAGTGTGCAAAGTTTCAAAGCCATATGTCAATGGACTTTGAAAATATTTAAATTGTTACAAAAACTTTAACATAAGTGGTTACGCCGACGCCGACGCCGACGCGGACGCCGACGCTCGGGGTACTACAATAGCTCTACTTATTCTTATCGAATAGTCGAGCTAAAAATTATATACAAAAATAATGCAAATTCAAATCAATGATCCCACACTTTGAACAAATTAGAACCAATTAAGATTATGTAACTGAAGTGGAACAAATAATAGCGTTAAAACGATAATATATTCTAAACATTCAATAAAACCTGTCAATCAAACGATTCATGATCACTTGTACAGACACAGTCCCGAACACAAACAGATCATAAGAGGCTTATTCTAGGTTTACAAAGAGACTGTGTAGCAATTTTCGATATTTTCTAATATCAACTTTGAGCGTAGTATATCTTTAAAAGAAAAATTTAATGATAATTTTGCACTTCGTGATTGTTTGGATTCAGGTTGGTTTGTGCTTTCACAAATAAAAGTTTAATATCCGCAGTTTGAACGACTTGAAAATCACGTAGCTGTATATATATAAATAGCTTACCATGTTTCTGTGCTCGAGGAAGATGTGTTATTTCGTAACATTAAAATATTTAAAATTCATTGCAAGCCTTGTGATGATTTGATAAATATTTAAACCAAGGATTTCAGTAACTAAGACTACTGTTTCCTGTACAATATTGTTCTATAGAATCTTGGAGGAATCTGAACGTGATTGATAAGATCAATGTAGTAACTTTACAATAATTGCTGGATTTTTATTTCTATATACATGTAGATAAAATAATTTTGCACCATGTCACTGACACAAAATTTAAATGGTTTTATCTTATGGCAACGGTACCGTCTACGTTACGTTTTCGTGTATGTTTAGGTTTTTCATTTTCTGTGTTATTTTTCAATTCTTTTAAAAGTTTCTTTCTGAAGCGAGGGCGGGGGGGAGGTATTTTTAGCAAACCTATCATAATTTTAATGCGTTTCCCCCTCTGATTTGTTCATCAACTTATCCGTCGCATAAGTTCATATCACTTCCGTATATTGTACACATATCACTTCCGTGTATTGTACATCGTGCGCAGACGTGTAGTAATCAAGTAAGTTACATGGGAATCACTTACAAATACAAAAAACTTAAATACCTTGTAAATAAAACAATAAATAATGAATGAATAATTTAGTATCCTCAATCCGCTTATGAACTATTTCTGTATCTATCCATGTATTAGTATTGAAGGAATTGTCAAAATGTGAAAAACAAGCACCAAACACTTCACTTTTAAACATACGAGATCATAATATCAATATTGAGAACAATAAGCAGAAATGAACGATGTTCTAAATAATGGAGAAGCATTCCCCCACAAAAGATGATAACTTTAACAAAATAACAACAAAAACAAAATGTCCCTCCAGAACTTCCATGCGGGTCTGATAACAAAGATTGAATTAACCGGATATTTGACATTCTTCATAACAAACATGTCTAGAAACTGATACACATAAAAATGCCATGTTATAAAATCATTAAATTTTCCAAATAAGCTTGCTGTATTTTTCATTCACAATTAAACAATTCAGTTTTACCCTGATACATTTGCCTTTACATACCATGTTAAAAGTGCAGTTGTTTATGTTCTTTTTGAAAGTAAAAGAAATTAACACTTTCATGGTGAGGATTTTTAATTAGACCTATATCAAAAACATTTCTTAATTAAATGCAATGACGCAATATACAATTAACAATTACTGCAGGCCTAAACACAATTGGCTCTGCTGGGGACAGAAATCTTAAATACCCATAAATGCCTTGGTCACTCATACTAGAAAAGGTCAGACTTTTTATTTTGCCCATGTTAAAAAAGATCACATTTGTTTGTTTGTTTTTTGTTTGTTTTTTTTTATTATCTTTTATGAAAGTTGTATTATTTTTGAATTCCTTGTAGATACCTGCTGAAATGCTTAATGACAAAAGATATTAAATTTAAAAACTCTTGGCATTGTCGTTTCATAAAAGAAACTAATTAAGTAACCTCCATGATAAGGCCACAAAGTAATTTTTCATGCCAAATTTGTAACTTGTTGGTCTTTAACTATCACAGAAGAACATATTTAAGACATTTTTACAACACAAGTCTATGTCCATGGTTGGGCCAATTTTGAACCCATGAGAGCATGATTAATATAACTTGAATGTTGAGGACCACAAGGTAATTCTACATACTAAAAAACTAAGATCACGGTATTGTAGAATAAGGGAAGTCCTTTAAAATATTTTACTATACAAGTCTTTATAACAAAATAAAATCAACGGATCACCTTAACGATTTGGAACAATATCAACAAAGATACAATCTGCGTATTTCGGGAAAAGAAGATATTGTAATGGAATTAGTGGAACAAACAACTGAGGAAGTACGCTCAAAACTGTATAAATATATAATGCTGACCTTGGCAAGGACGACATTGACATTGACATCACACACAGGCTTGTTCCTGAAAAAAAAAACGCCTGTTTGGTTCATTTCACGAATGAGAAAAAAGAAAATAGTTCAAAATCGTTATATTTCACAGTTCTTATAACAGTGTAAGATTTAAAAGGAACGACGATATTCTTTATGATGGAAAAATATTTGCGAATTAGAAATCTAACAGTGAAATTAACCAACTTAACAAAAAACAAAAGAAAGAAAGAAAGAAAAACAAACAAACTACTGCTATTGATTAAATCGGAAAAGGTTACAAAAAGTCATGAAAGTATCACCTCTACAAAAAAATAAACATTCTGAAATCATTAGAAAATATTGAAATATCAGTTTAGTTATCTAATCTTTTTTATAGCACGATATTTATTTATCAGAAAAAATGATCGAGTGCACACTAGTTGCTTATAAATATACGGGTATAAAAGTTAAATTTAGTTTGCAACATTGACTTATGTTATTGATGAAGTTAATGAATGCTATTCTAAATATAAAATTACAGATTCCTATGAAGTTGAGGTTAGAAACATGTATCTATTTAGAGACTGAAACTTTGCCGCGTTGTTAATATTTATGGACCAAACAAAGACAACATTTAATATTTATCGTGTTTTTTTTTTGTTTTGTTTTGTTTTGTTTTTTGGTTCTTTAAAAAAAGTTATTTGGAAAGTAACCAAAAATAAAACTTTTTTCTTTGCGAGGAGATTGGCATTAACCTTTTCACCCGAACATGGATAAAAAATGAAAGCATGAAAACACATAACTATTATCATTATTTTGTAGACTTAATTATTCGTTTAGGTCAAACCATGTTGTCAATAGTATTTCAATAATGGACACAAATACTGGTTTTAAATATAATCATTGCATAGTCAGCATTTTATTTTTTAGAAATGGGAGAACAAAAGAGAAAAAGGTTTCTTAAGAATAAAAAACACTATTTTAGTGAATAATACATACAAGTAAGAAGTGATACAATCAATAAATTATTTGAAAATTGACAACCAAATCCCAGTATATTGAAAACGAAGAGAAAAATATTAAACTCTTAAAAACGTTTATAACAAACAAAGCAAAACGTAAATTAATTAAATCGTTGAATATAGATGGAAAAAATAACAGAAACAATCGGAAAAGAATATGAACAATTTACATACAGGTATTTTATAGAATTCTTTGCAAGAAAATGATACAATTTCAAACATTTTGAAAGTAAGCGAAGAAAAAAGAAATTATGTGAAGGTCAATTAACGCTCGATGAAATAAAAGATGCAATAGCATGAAAATGTGCTGAAACAAATGGCTAAAATGTCCAATTCTGTAAATTAATTTGGAATACAATAAAAGAATGAGTTAAAAATATGCATAAAAATAAAAATGCTTTAATGATACAGCAGTATTGAAACTAGATGTTTAAATTTATCAATAGCAAGAACTGTGAAATAAATATAAACACATATGTATATCCATGTTAATAAATTAGTCAACTATATACTTTTACTCGTATAATAAGACGTAATTATATACAAATGTTAATTCAAATAAATGGTTTTAACATTTGACCAATTTAGAACCAAATTAAAATTAAATAATGAACTGGAACAAATAATAGCGTTAAAAACGATAATATATTCTAAACATTTAATAAAACCTTTCAACTTTTCTCACCTGAAAAACATTCATTTTCACTTGTGCAGACACTCCCGAGCAGAAACCTGTTTCTTTTTTCCAACCATTTTTATCCGATAAAAAATGCAATTGAATTAGCGTATGACCATAGTTCATGCCACTGAAACTGCTGTAAATGTATAAATGTATAATTATGCTAAAATATTTTTGTAAGGTCAGCTCAACCATTTTGATCATTTAGACGGGGAGGAATAAGTAGATGGTGTCACCTTTATTGTTGGGGCCCGGAGAAAAAAAGCAGCAGTTTTAAATTTAATTGTCTGATATATAGGACCTGTCACAGAAAGTAAAATATTGTCATCGTCTTCCTGTATTTTTCTTTCATGTCGCTTAGCTACATAATTTCCTCTTCCGGAATTCATGTTGCACTGCATTCTGGCTGCTGCTGACTCAAAGTTGTGTTGTTTTGTTTCCACGGGTCGCTCGATATATTATGCTCCTCCTTGAGAAAATGTTTTTATTATCGAAATTTATTGAAATATATAACATTCTTACTGAGTGTGTCTAATTTGAAAAAAAAAATGAATTGACTATTTATGGGAAGCTGCGATCCCTATTACAGATCAAGATGATTTGTTTTATTTGTTTGTTTGCTTTTTTTTTCATATAAAGAAAAGCCAGTTTATTAATGCAACTATAAATTCATATTGTGACCATCTAACGTGGATAGGATTTCTAACGTACCACATCTTTTTTGTGTTAAGTCAGACAAGTTTATTCTATGTTGACAAAAATACTGTGCTGCAATTATCAATATTTACTAATATCAAATTTGAGCATAGTATTCCTTTAAAAGAAAATTTAATGATAATTTTTGCACTAGAAAGATTTGAAACGCAATATCTAGATTGTTTGGATTCAGGTTGGTTTAGTGCTTCTCAAATAAAAGGTTAATATCCACAGAGAGATGACTTGAACTTCAATTTCCTGTATTATATTAGAATAGCTCCTTGGCATGTGGGATTCTTGAACACTGCGGTGGTAAAAGCCACACGTACTCAGACAGGAATGGCATATCATGATGAACTTTGCTTTGTGAATATATTGTCAACACATGTTAATATACATGTACACTGAACGATAGTCTGTTAACCTGTTGTCTATACCCTGGTAGCAAATTTTCTGTAATATACTATAACATGTGGTTACAGTGACCATAATTATACAATTAGTTAAAAGGGAAGATAAAAAACTGCTTTGCAATTTTATAATATAAAAAACAAGATCAACATTGAACGCAACCACCAACTGACCCAGTAACGCAGGACCATCGTCAAGGAGCCTAGCTGAACCACACACAAAAAACAGAACAGGACACAAGGAAAAGTACGGACAGGGTGATTACTTTAATAATACATAATAGAAAATGATAGAAACCGACAAAAAAATTAAGAGACGATTTGTTTTATCTTAAAAAAGTTTGGGGGTAGGTGAAGGGGATAAGAAAGCGGGGACCAAAAATTTAAAAAAAAACATTTATGGGGAAAGGAAAAATATTTTGTAACGAGTAGCGCAAAAAAGGGGAAAAAATGTGGCCAATGATAGTATGAAAAAAAAGTTCCCCTATGAGGAACAAGGGGGCATAAGGCTGCTGGGGTTTAGACCGGGTTAAAGGCAAACAAAACCCCACCCTTGCCAACCCTGTTCCTTTCAAGTGATTTAAAGTATTCACTGTATATATACTTTAGAGTTCCTTAAGTCTTATGGCTGTATTCATATCGTCGTTCTTCGCATATTCTTTGAAGTTGTACCACCCGCCAGTTTAGGGACAAGCAACATAATATCTGGTAATGATGTATCAGCAGTCGTACATTCCTCTGTTATGCCATTGTGTCTCAATGAGTTTGCAAAGCATTCATGAAACAAATCTTAAAGTTTACTTATAACTGGATTATGAACATCCTACTCTCCTGAACCCCTTTTATTTTATTTTTTAAAAAGGTGTATCCCCTATCGAACATTAAGCTTTCAGAGTGTTCTCTACCATGTTTCTTTGCTCTGGTAAGATGTGTTATTTCGTGACATTAAAATACGTAAAATTCATTGCTAGCCGTGTGATGATTTGATAAATATTTCAAACAAGGATTTCAGTAACTCAGACTACTGTTCCCTGTACAATATTCAGTTCTATAGAATCTTGGAGCAATCTGAACGTGATTTATAAGATCAATGTAGTAACTATACAATAATTGCTGGGTTTTAATTTCTATATACATATAGATAAAATAATTTTGCACCATTTCATTAACACAGAATTCAAATGCTTTTATCTTTTGGCAATGGTACCGTCTACGTTACGTTTTCACGCTTTCAAGTTGGTTTAGGTTTTTCATTTTCTGCGTTATTTTTTAATTTTTTTAAATGTTTTTTTTCTGAGGGTGGCGGGGGTATGTTTAACAAACATATCATAATTTTATACGTTTCCCCCTCCGTATTGTTCACCAACTTGTCCGTCACTTAAGTTCATATCACTACCGTGTATTGTACACATATCACTTGCGTGTATTATACATAGTGCGCAGACGTGCAGTTATCAAGTAAGCTACATGGGAATCACTTACAAATACAAAACAGATAAATACATTGTAAATAAAAAATTAATAAATAATGAATAAATAAATAAACAATACTATTTTAGTATCCCTCAATCCGCCTATGAACTATTTCTGTATATCAATGTATTACTATTGAAGGAATTGTCAAAATGTCGAGAAAAAAAAACACCAAACACTCTACTAGACTTTTTAACATACGTAAACTTAATATCATCTTTTAGAACAATAAAATAAACGACACGACAAATTTGAAAAATTCAAGCAGAAATGAACGATGTTATAAATAAAGGAGGAACATTCATTCACAAGAAATGATAACAATTACAAAATAACAACAAACAAAAATGTCCTCAAGAACTACCGTGGCGGCCTGATAACAACGCTTGAATTAAGCGGGTATTTGACATTTTTCCTAGCAATCATGTCTAGAATCTGATACACATAAAAGTAACATGTTATAGATTCATTGAATTTTGCAAATAAGCTTGCTTTATTTTCATTCACAAATAAAAATGCAGTTTTACACTGATTATATGAATATTTACCTTCCTGTTCAAAAGTTTCATACATTTCGGTGTCAATATTCTACTTTGTTTATAATATAATCAACAAAATATGGAGAAGAAAACAAGCTAGTCTACACGAATTGTCAGATAATTTTCAATATATGCAACAAAATATTATAAAAGCAACTACATGAATATATAAAATATTTTATCAGTTTTCATAAAGATGAAAGAATTATGAGTTTACAGTCTTGGCCAGGAGTAAGCTAAAAATAATTAAAAAAAACCCCCAAAACAACACAGTTCATTCGGTTCATTCGCCTTTACATACCATGTTAAAAGTGCAGTTGTTTACATTCTTTTGAAAAGTACATATACACACGTAACAGAAATTAACACTTTTATGGTGTGTGATTGTTATTAAAACCTGAAAAGCTGTTATTTGATATCAAAACATTTCTTAGTAAAATGCAATGACGCAAAATATAATTAGCGATTACTGGAGGCCTAAACGCAATTCGCACAGCAGGGGACACAAAACTTAAATACCAATGAATGCCTGGGTCTCTCTCCTGAGATTCAGTGCTAGAAAAGGTCAGCATTTTTATTTTGTCTCAGAAAAAAAAGATCACATTTTCTTTTTGTTGTTGTTTTCTGTTTTATCTTTTATGAAAGCTGCATGATTTTTGAAATCCTTGCCGATGTTGCTACGAAATTTTTTAAAGACAAAAAAAAATAAACTCTTGGAAATTTTGTTTCTTAAGAAAAATAAAAAAGTCCCTGAAAAGGGCCCCAAAAGGGGATGCTTTGCCAAAATTTAAACTCTTGATCTTTTATTTTGTGAAAAAATTCCCAAGAATTTTACCACAAGTCAAAGTAACTAATGCCCTGGTGGGGAAAATTTTTAAAAATATTGGCAGATTATATAATTTTAAAGTTGAAAAACCCCAAAGGGAATTTACATATCAAAAAAAATGGTATTTTAGAATATAGAGAAATATATAAAATATTTTAAAAATCAATAAATAATTAAAAGGCTCCTTGAGTTTTTTTTTACATGACGGGTGGAAAAAACGATAGAGATTTAAAGTTTCCCTCAGTTTAAGGTCTAGACACATAATTTGTGTGCAAATTTTCAGATTATTTACTCTCTCCGTTTTCCCAGAATAATTATTCCAATTGTAAAAAAAATAACCAAAATTGAAATGCGCTTTTCGCTCAAATCGGGCTAAGAATAGCCCAATCATCCTTTCCATGAATATCTCTCTGTTTGAAATGACCCTGTCCCAGCTGATCTATGTTAGAATTTTTATGATTAAAGGATTTAGGCCTCTGTGGAGTTCCTATAACTGACCTCTTGGGGCGAGACCAATTTTGACCCACATGGTCATGAATTATTCAACATCGTTTTGAAAGGTCTTATTGATAGTGTTACTTTCCAAATATCTAAGCCCATGTCATTGCAATTTCATAAAAGAAATCTCCTGTATAAGCCTATAAACTTTAGGATTCCTAGGGCTGGGCCATATTTACCAAAAGAGTACAATTTATATACACAAAAAAGAAAACCAGGAGGTTATGCTAAATATCTAATCTCTAGGAATAGAACTTTCAGAGAATAGATGTTTAAGTCACAAGTCTATGTAAACTATGTGATCCCAGGGCGGGGCAAATTTTTGAACCAAGGAGCATGACTAACTGATTCATTTGGAAATGCTACATGCCTAAAATCTAAGCTTTGGACCTCGTAAAGGATTAAGCTACCAGTATGATGTGAAGCCTGACACTGCATTATTTTAACATATTTACATCAGAACCCTACATGCAAACTAAGGGCGGTTTCAAACTCAAGAACACATGACTTTAGTTTAGTACAAGATGTTTAATTTTGAAAAATCTTTTAAAACATGAAATGACGATTGACCTCTTGATCATCACAATGTAGTCTAGAAATTATGTGACATGAAATCAAAAGACAAGAGTGTCTGTAAGATTGCGCGCCCGACTTTTCTCAGGTCGGAAAGAGTAAGGAACATAACTCTATAAAAGGTCAACTTAGAGTTATGGGACCTACGACCATCATATAAGATAACTACAGAAAACAAGTGTGTGAAGTTTCAAGCCTCCCTTCAGTTTTTTTTAAAGATACCAATTTAACAAAAATGTGACGCCGACGTAAACACCGGAGTGAGTACAATATCTCTATCTTTTTATAGTTTTAAAAAAATGACCAAATGGATAGCAGAATATCTTGTTTAGAACAAAATTTGACGCAAGAGGACCAACAAAGGACCCAAGATACCCCTTTTTATACTAATAGGTCACCCATAACTTTTGGTTCTGGTGAGCTAAGAAAGTGCAAATGTTTGAAATATGTCATGAATCTGTTAATATTGAAACTACATAACATTTGAAAGTATAAAATACAACAGCAAAAGTACACACAAAATCATTATGCTAATTGAAAAATAAAATTAAAATCGTACGTCAGCAAACAGTACACCAGTCACCATTGATCGATAATTGATGTTCCGTCATTGCACTTTAATTAGACTTTTTGTTGCCAAGGCAACTTGTTGCCCTATGGACCAAGATGTAAATTAAAACTTTTTGTGATAAATGTTTGTGTATTGCACAAAAAGTTTTTTTATTAATATGATTTATAATCTTCAAATAATGTATATAAATGCATGGTTTGCATATAAAAAACAACTTATCTTCCATTGATTACTCATTTACGCGCGGAAATGTACATTTTTTATATAAAAGATTTCATAACATTATTTTCATAAAAGCTTTAAAAGATTTGCCCTGTTACAGTTACCGAAACGTTATTCATTTACAATATAGCGGAACCATCTTTTATCTCTTTTGAATTATGGAATTAAGGGCATATTTTGTATAGAATCATTGAATGACACCCTTCCTTGTTGATCTTATTTTCCATATTTTTCAACATTACTTAAAGGGACTCCACTGAGGTTTAAAAACCTAAAAACATAACATTTGCATTTCTTACATAAATAAGCTGGGGCACTTTTAACAGAAATATATGCAAAGATAGTTAAGAAATATACTTTGAAATAAATTGAAAATCATATTTTTATGCTTTTTTCTTAGCCCAATTTGAGTGAAAAGCGTTTAAACGCTTTTCATTTTGGGTCATTTTTTACAATATGAATAATTATTCTGGAAAAACGAAGTCCGCGAATGATCTGAAATTTTGCACAAAGATTAGTGGTCTAAACCTACATCAAATGGTACATTTATCTTGAAATAATATTTTCAGTCAGCTTTAAGTCATATAGATAGAATAATTTTGAACCATTTCATTGACACAAAATTCAAATACTTTTTATCTTTTGGCAACGGAGGAAAAAAATAACAATGGAGGAAAAAATAAGGTAACGTTAGCCTACACGAATTGTCAGATAATTTTCTTTATATGCAACAAAATATTATTATAGCACCAATATATAAAATATTTTATCAGTTTTCATAAAGATGATAAAATTATGACTTTACAGTCTTGGCAAGTAATAAGCTAAAAAACCAAATCAACAAACCAAATACAACACGGTTCATTCGGTTCATTTTCCTTTACATACCATGTTAAAAGTGCAGTTGTTTATATTCTTTTGAAAAGAACATATACATGCGTAAAAGAAATTAAAACTTTCATTGTGTAGGATTTTAATTAAACCCTTAAAAGCTGTATATTCTGATATCAAAACATTTCTTAATTAAATGCAATGACACAAATTATAATTAGCGATTACTGGAGGCCTAAACACAACTTATTCTGCTGTGGACAGAAATCTTAATTACCCATGTATGACTGGGTCTTTCACCTGAGATTTAGTGCTACAAAAGGTCACAATTTTTGTTTTGCCATGTTAAAAACACCTTACATTTGGCTTTTTTTATCTTTAACAAAAGCTGCATGATATTTGAAATTTTTGAAGATGCTACGAAATGCTTAATAACAAACAATATAAACTCTAAGCATTGTCGTTTCATAAAAGAAACTAATTAAGTTACCTCCATGGCAAGGCCACAAGGTAATGTTTCATGCCAAATTTCTAAGTTTTTGGTTTTTACTTTCCCAGAAGAATATATATTTAAGACATTTTTACAACACAAGTCTATGTAAACTAAATGCCCCAATGGTAGGGCGAATTTTGAAACTATGAGCATGACTAATATGATTTAGTTGAGGACCATAAGGTAATTAATTCTACATACTAACAAAAAAAGATACTCGGCTGAAGTCAAACTTGTAAACTTGCATAGGATAAGCTTCTACTAGCCATGCTAACCCGATGGATAGGCGAATATCTTGTTTGGCAAGAGGACCAACAAAGGACCCATGATACCCCTTACACTACAAATAGGTGACCAATAACTTTTGGTTCTGGATAGCTAAGAAAGTGCAAATGTTTGAAATATGTCTTGAATCTGTTAATCTTTAAACTACACCACATTTGACAATATGAAATATCGATACAACAACAAAAGTACACACAAACTCATTATTCCAATTGAAAGATAAAATTAAAATCTTACGTCAGTAAATACCCAGATAGCAGACAGTAGTTGGCCCAACGTTGGGCCAATTACATTTGCTTTGTTGGCCCAACACATAATGCCAACGTTGGCCCAATGTCAATTTGCTAATTGGGGCAACGTTGGGCCAACGGTTGGTATATGGTTGGCCCAACGACTGCTTTCCTACTCTTATCATTGGCCCTCCATTGGCCCAATGACTGGTTTTCCTTCCTATCGTTGGCCCTCTGTTGGCCCAACAAGTGGTTTCCATTCTTCTTGTTGGCCCCCCGTTGGCCCACTGACTGGTTTCCTACAATAAACATTGGCCCTTCGTTGGCCCAATGCCTTGTTTTCATAAAAGAATAAAAATCATACTAATTACTACAATTTATTACTAAATGTTGTTCACAAAATATTTTCATTTTCTTCTCTTTGTTGTTGCAACTTTTTAGTCAATCTCTTCCTCCGCCCGCCTTTCATATCCTTGGCATATCTTAGCGACTTCTTCATTGTCCTCTCGTAGACCCTTGTCTACTTCCTCTTACAGCATCTGAAATTTATACAGTTTACTGATTTTATTTAAATATACACTACTAATTAGAATTTACTAGTAAAAAGGCACATAAATCTGAAAAAATGCAAATAGAGCTAAGGGGATAAGACTTTGATAGTAAAAAAATATTTTAAATTACAAGTCAATATATTTAATAGTAACAGAGATATTTGACATAATTAAAAAATTTAACCTAAAATTTTTAAGTTAAAAAGGGGCATAATTCTGTCAAAAAGCAAACAGAGTTATGATGATCAGTCACATCTTACACCCACGGTGTAAAATAATTTTCTAGCACCGGTGAAATCACCTTTGAAAAAATAAAAATACAAACCTAATACATGACCTTTTTAAGTCTAAGTTTTTCGAATGGTTTTTTCGAGCCTTTTCCAACCCAGTTGTATTCTAGGGCAACTTCCTGAGACAAAGTGTGAGACATAACACGGCGATCATTGCTCTCCACACTAACTCCTCCAATTAGACATAAATTTTCTGTCTGAAATGAAATAAAAACAATTTTTGCAGTCGGGTAAAGTAATTTGTGTTTAATACGAAGTTACACTTCAAATTAAACTTACACAAAGTTTCGTATACACTCTACTAAAATGAGTAGTGTAACTGTTAAAAAGTCTAGTAACAAAGCAGAAGTTTGCAAATAACTCATAATCAATCACAATGACCTATTTATACTCAGAGCAGATTGTATGAGCTTAACACTGCAGTGCTAATTGTATTTTGTCAGTTTGTACTAACTTGCAACTTTTTTGCAGTTATCACAATAAATTCAGATGTAAAACTATGAACATATCATATTTTAAGCTGATAAACATTGATATAATTAAATGGTTTTAATTTCATTACAAAAATCAAATTCATTCTGGCTTGTTTACCTGAAAACATCAAAGTATTTTCCTTTACCAATCCGCCATTTTGTATTAATCACATGACCTGGTCACGTGGATAGTATAACAGGTTTTAAATACATTACTATATTAGAAGGGTTTATTTAAAAGATTAAAGTAAAAAAACTCTAGATCTACTTACATTTTTCAGTGTTGAGAAATTGCAGTCTAATAGATCTATCTGTAAACACGTCCACGCAGCTTCGAAAACTCAAGCGAGGGAAAGGATGGGTAGTGCCAAACTGATCCTATTTCCATTCATTGATTACATAACCAGAGGTTAATTAGAGTTTAGAGTGGAAGATTCCGGAGGTTTATTGTAAACATTAAGGATGGTTATTCCAGCACATGTATAATTGCCTTAGATTATACATCAGATCTTCAAGATTTCTATAGATCTATAGATACATCCCCTACTACTGCATAGCCTGGGCTTTGGTCATTTCTAGACTCACAAAGTAATTATTTCTTACATTTCTCATTTAATTTATATGAGTATTTCTTGAATGTGACAATATTGAACATGGCTTCAAAAAAACTTTATAAACTTTAGTCTTTACTCATTGTAGTGTACTGTTTATATACAGTAAAATATCTACATGCATATCTGTCTTTAAAAAAATAAATTTTGGGTCAGGTGCTGTAATATATTTGACGAAAATGTATTGTTGGTCAAACGTTGGCCCAACATCTGTTTTAAAGTACATATTTATCGTTATTGGGCCAATGCAGAAATATCGCTGGCGTAAACTTATGGTTGGTTCGACGTTGGGCCAACAGCTGCATTTATAGTACATGTTAATTAGAGTTGGGCCAACCATGGCCCAACAATGATTTTCCTATGACGATTTTCCGTGGTTGGCCCAACCACTGCATGTTTACAGGGTAGTACGTCAGTCACCATTGGTCGATAATTGATGTTCCATCATTGCACCATATATTAGACTTCCTGTTGGCAAGGCAACTTGTTGCCACATCAACTTAGACGTAAACTAAAAGTACTATGTCATAAATGTTTGTGTTAGACATTTACAAACACATGTTCTGCACAAAAAGTTTTTTTTATTAATATAATTCATAATCTTGAAATAATGTATATAAATGCATTGTTTGCATATAAAAAACAACTTAATTTCCATTGATTACTTTTTATTTCATTTTATTTCAATTACGCGGAACTGTACATTTTTATATAAAGATTTCATATTTGAGTTATGGGTAAAGGGTTAATTCAGCATATATCTAAGAATATAAATTGTTTTACATTGTATTTTGAACATCGGACTTATTAACAAATGTCGTACAGTGTCGTAGAGAATCAGATTTTTCGATTATCATATGAAAACCTTATGAAACTTTACAAGATGTTGTACCATAAGTAGCAAAACGCAACTTCCAACTAAAAATTACACATGGTTTGCTGAATTTCAATTTATTTCTTTACTCTTTGATTATCGATGTTGTTTTTTTTACCGGTTTCACGAAATCGCTTCCTGTATAAACTTTGTTTTTGCAAATAAAGTCATTTTCTCACCCAATTTATTTCAAAGACTCCCAAATTTGCTAAAAATAGACATTATTGAAGAATTTAATGTGATTTGTGATTGAATGAAACTTCAGTTTTTGACATTATAGTTTAACATGGATCTTACGGCAGTTGCTATACAAACATCTTAGTATTTAGTACAAACCTATCCATTTTAAGTACATCAAACAGGAAATGGAAGCATTAAGATTCGTTCAAGTTTTTTTTATAACTCATTCCAAATTATGCATTTGATTACTAAATCGTCATACAGTATACACTTTGGCAATCTCTTTTCTGTTTTATAACAACCGCGCTGGTATATATTTTTCTGGCTTAAATTTTAGACATAATTTTATATCTCTCCCAGATTGATCCATAAAAATGATATTACATTTGTTTCATAAAAACTTTAAATTACTTGCCCTGTTACAGTTACCGAAACGTTATTCATTTACAATATAGCGGAACCATCTTTTGTCTATTTTGAATTATGGAATTAAGGGCATATTTTGTATAGAAAAAAAAACAAGAACAACTTCATTTTGCTTCCTTTTTGACAGACTATTTCATAAAATCGCTGTTTTCTTCATTTTTAACAAGTCGGCTCTAAATCCATAATCTAAAAGTTTGCCCTTTTTAAAAAAACAACAACAACAAATGTACTTATTTCTGAAAGGTGATGTACTTTTGAACAACTTCATAAATAATAGTTAAAGTTGGAATGTACTTGCGTTTAAGTTCGTGCACTCATTTCTACAACATAAAAGTGCATTTCTTGTCCGGTCTCCAATCTGTTACCAGAACACTTTTCGCATATGATATAATTATCTTATTTTATTATAAAACAAGCAATAAGAATATGCCAATGTAAATTCAACAATTTATTTATTTACAGAGCATTCTGTGTCTTTTATAACTATTGATACACTGTCCATTGACCAAATCTTCCATTTTCAATGGACGTACATGAATTTATATACTTATACATGTATATAACTAATCTCTATATATTAATTATTTAGAGATATTATAAAACACTTTATAAATGCTTTAGTCAGAGTTATACGTGCATCCATTTAAAGTGCACCACGTAACGTGAAGACAACAGGTCTTAAACAGTTCTTAAACACATGAACTGTGTAAAAACTGGACTTCATTAATTGTCAAAAATACCGTAGCACATAACATGTCAAAAATACCGGATCATATAACCTGACAAAAATACCGGATCATATAACCTTACAAAAATACTGGATCACATAACTTGACAAAAATACCGGATCACATAAACTGACAAAAATACCGGATCACATAACCTGACAAAATACCGGATCACATAACCTGACAAAAATACCGGATCACATAACCTGACAAAAATACCGGATCACCGGATCACATAACCTGACAAAAATACCGGATCACATAACCTGTCAAAAATACCGGATCACATAACCTGACAAAAAATACCAGATCACACAACCTGACAAAATACCGGACCACATGACCTGACACAAATATTGGATCACATAACCTGACAAAAATATCGGATCACATGACCTGTCAAAATTAAGGTTCTTATGACTAATTCGGTTTAGATCGAAAGGATACAATATTGATTGGTTCAATGTGATACTATTAAAAAACGCGATATAAAAATCAGCGTTATGTTTGCATGTTTGATAAGTAATTTCATAGTGTTGTTTTTCGGGCGACGTCTGTCTGTTATCAGTTTGACCTCCTGTAAAATTATTAGGGCAGGACTGAACACAAAAAGAATTTTCATTGGTCATTTTAGAATTGCAAACTGAAATCGGTGAATCTCATTGATCATTCTTAAATAAAAGTAAAGGATTGTTCTAACCATTCTAAAATAAAAAGAAAAGGGTAGTTCTTATCATTTTAAGATAAATTTTTAAGGACAGATCTATAATTTGTTAATGATTAAAAAAAATGTTAAGTCAAACGTAAAGCAAGTTTAAAAGACACCTAAAATAGAAAGTGTCCTTCTTTGAAAATTATCGATATAAATATGCTATAATTTAATTTCAATGTTTACAAAATAGGCATTTTCTTAGCTACAAGAAATAATTATTATGTCATTGTAGTATGTTTGTTTCACTGACAATTCAAATACTTTTGTTTTGTTTTTTGTTATTTGTCTGCAAATAATAATGTATTAAAATAAGTGTTAGTCTTAAAAACACTTCTTAATTCATAAACAAGGGTGTCTGTAATGGCTTTATCTCACCTCCTGTCTGGAGTGAACATTTAATATAATTTTAAATACATACAAATTTTATTGTATAAATATGATATATTCTAAATTACATAAATAAGTTGTTTCATCCCGATGTTTTGATAATCACTACAGACCAGTTCATCTATAAATCTAACCATGAGTGATAAATGATTTTGTAAAACCATTTTTTATATTGCGTGATAGTGCTTTTATTACAAAATTTAGTACTAGTATTTTACAGTATAATTTCTTATGGCAGTTTTAAAGTCAAGGTCAATAGAGGCTATCAAACTTTTAGAATGTAAAATGTCTATTATAATTTTGCAATTAAATGTCTCAAATGACTTTTAAAATAATGACAATGTGCAATTATGTCATCATATTGCAATTGATTCATATGATGTAAATTACGTAAATAAGGGAGGTAATTCTTCAGTACATATTATACATTTGTATGATATAGATATTTGTGGAGTTATCCCTCTGCTTTGGATTAATGTTCCTGATTTCGAGGTGTTACATGCTCAAATTTAATATTTGAAAATACAGATAACTGGCATACAGTTTTTTTAATTGTAAAATAACAATCTTTTGAGTACACACATAGCACATATGTTACATTGTAAACTTTACATAATTCATTATATGTACTATCTGTGAACACAGAATGAATACATGTATATTGCTCTCATTAAAATAGACTGGCCAGGGTTTTTTTAATTCTATTTTTATTTTTTATATTAAGAAACTTAATTGGCTTATTCTTTGAGAAAAAAAATGATGACCTTTTGAGGCCGTTCAATTAATTTTATTTTTTTTCTTTAATTACTTTGTAGGTTTCTATGAATTCCTATTTTGATTAATGTATAATGACATTCCGTCCGTATTTTCACGGTTGTCCTGTTATGTTATTTGTCCGGATTGGCTCCTTACCGGTGGTCTTGTGTTGAGGGATTCCCGCCCTTCCTTGTTGATCTTATTTTTCATATCTTTTATTATTACTAAACAAGACACTCAAACAAATTTAGTTGCCCGAATAGGGATTCGAACCCCGAACCTCTCACGTGATAATTGAGCGAGAGTTACTCCAGGACCATAGACTTCCAAAATAGTTAATAAGGAAAACGACATAAGCAAACCAAATGATTCTAATTATAGAATTTCCATCAGGGTTTGTAATCCTTTAATCTGGAAATTTATTAAATTCTTTGGAACATGTTCCAACTACAACTGACCAGGTCTTTAGAATATCTGAAAGCCATTTGAATAGCCACTTCAGACACACTTTGTAAGCCATGTAATGGTGTAAATCATTTAAATATTCTTGATTACAGTGCGAAACAATTCTACAGCATATACAACTGTTTTTATTCAGAATATAGTAAAATGTCTTCTATTTTAATGATCCACACACGTTGTAAGAAACATAAATGCGCATTGATGATGGAAACATACACTACTATGAAATAGAATTTCTCTCAAGAAAAGCTTGGTATACTGGTAGTTGTGAAAACTTTTGCTGCATATAAAAACAGAAAATGCATGCCGAGTCAGATTTCCTAGGTGTCATCTCGACAATGATGACATTGATCAAATGAATAATTCTTGATTGTTGATGAAATCAGTTGATATGATCATATTTGATCTCTGCTATAATACTGATAATATGAATGATGATAATGACAATGCTGCAACTGATTAATGGATTGCTGTTTACTGCTGTGCTAATTATTTTTGATAATATTTTTTATGTTAGTGTACAGGATGACAAATAAAAATATGTAAGTGTACAGGATGACAAATCAAGATATGTTAGTACTGACGATGGAGAAGCGAGATATGTAAGTACTGACGATGGAGAAGCGAGATATGTAAGTACTGACGATGGGAAAGCGAGCTATTTAACTGATGAGCATGACAAAGCAAGATATGTAAAAAAATAAAATTTATATATTTATTAGGCCTATTTTTGTGTTGTTTGGTATAGGTTTGCTTGTATTAACAAAGAACTCTACACCGATGTGCTGGTCCTTTTTAATAATTATGCGTTCATTTTATAATCAACCTGGGGAATAACTCGGGATCTGATCCTTAGAGAAGAATGAAATATATTCTGAAATAAGAACAAAATATTGAACTCTTCTATCCGATTTTAACTTTGTTTTCATATCGTGTTATCATGAAGTACAAAACATGTTATATATATTCTTAAGTAGTGCGAAATTCCTAAACATGTCAATACATTACAATATAGCACTAAATAATAATAAATTCAATGCTCTTTTCAAATATACGAACGTAAATTGTAAGTACAGTTTGTTCTATCATATAATTATGAAATTAAAATAAAAATTCGTTAGCAGAATATTTTTGAATAAATCATAACTATCCAAATACTAGTATTCTATGTACTTCTAAGAATATAAGGATACACAAAAATAATGAACACTATGGACAGATTTTTAATTTCCCCTGATAAGAAGAATTTTAGCTTACCTGAAATAAGAACAAGTATTGATCTCCGCTATCCGAACTGCGGTTTGCCAGATGCGGGCTCAATATGCGGTTTTCCGAATTTTAGTGAATTTGGGGGGAAACGTTGTGATGCTTGACCAATGATAAGGTACGTCCTGATGTTAGAAATGTAAACACTATCGTGGTTATTATGTCCGGTTTGTACATGTATGTCGATTTATTATTAGTAGAATCATGCATAGAATCATACTTTATGCAAAACATCAAATTATGTCTTCTAAACATTCATTCCAAAGATGTTCAAAATATTAAAGTTGAAGTTTAAAAAAAAGATATTTCAAGTGATAGTATGAAAGATTTTTTTTTGAAATTTCACAATATCTACTATGCTGCAAAGAATTATCAACCTTGTTTACATTAAAATATTCATTTTCTAATAAAATCATTCTAAAATGGAATCATCGTCCTATATTTTTCACACTTGGATGCAGCACTCATGGATTATGAGTTTGACCTCATTGCATCCAGTTTTAAATAAATGCATCATGGAGCTACAAGTGTGCCCATGCAGTTTAGCTGAAAATCTATCCTTAGTACTGCCCAACAAAAAAAAGATAGGAATGAATCAGTATAATAAATGATAAACAAATTTACCATTTATTCCCAATTTATTATAGATGGAAATGACATGCAAATGAGCCAATGCATTATGAATAAATTGTTAATAAATCAGTGAAATGAATTGGTAATGAATTGGGTCCATTTACCAACCTATTATGAATTGTTAATAAATCAGGTTAACAAATGGGTAATGAATTTGGTCCTTTTCTTGACTTAGTCAATGAATTATCAACAAATCAGGTTAATCAATTGGCAATAAATTAGGTTCGCTGACCAACTGATTCATTAATGAATTGCAAATAAATTGTTAATGAATCACTAATAGTAATAAATTGTATTTTTTCTTCTTCCATAAACCGAAATTCAATGTATTTTATGAATCATTAACAAATCAGGTTTGCCTGCTTATATTCATCTAATGGATTTTGAATAAATGCAGGTTCCAATGATGGTGTCAATTCCGGAGAAAAATATGAAAATAATAATAATAATAATAATAATAATAACATATCTTGATAAATTTTATTCATTTTTCTTTTATATTTTACAAACAAAAGCTGACTAGATTAATCAAGAACATACAACAATATTAAAATTTGTGAAAAAATCTATGCCACCACATCATAACATTGAAAACTCATAATGTACGTGCATAGCTAATTTCATAAATATCCCTGCAAATAAAACAGGTAATGTCAGGTAAACAAGTAAAGGGGAATAATTCTGGAAATATTCGTGCTTGTTTTATGAATATATTTCTAGTTTTAGAAACTAGGGCTTTATGTCAGTCTGAAAACATCTTTGCCTTCCTTTTCAGTGTCTGTCTGGAGCTACGCCTTTTTTATTCCTATAATCATTAAATGTTGAATCTCTATACTGAGGCAATGAATGGCATACTCTGAAATAGAAAATAAAATTCTCATAAAAAGTATCATATTTATAAATAAAATATCAAAAATTAAACTTAGACTTCTGACATATCACTCTGAAAAAAGTATAATATATTTTTGTTCTATTTGCAATACAATCTGAATTTGAATTTCAACTCGAGCCAAATACACTAAAGGACTCAACCACTTTGGACTGTACATGTTCTATTGAATAAAAACCAGCAGTATATTTCACAACGTCTGATGGTAGATAAATATTTTGTTGATAAAACAAACGGGTGAATGTTCGACATTTTCAACAAAGGAATGAACAAATATTTTGTAGCAAGTCCAGTTTTTTACCATTTGCTTCAATTAAATTTAAAACGAAATTGAAAGGCTATGACATTGAATTACTATATGTACATGAACAAAATTCAGATTGAAAAGCATTATTTTTTATCATTTACTAGTACTTAATATTTAAAAAGCACATTGTCGTTTTAAAATGATAAATATATATGTAGCCCTATACTTACGCTTCAAAGACTCATATATGTCATTTCCTTGGAATGCCCTCGTCCCATAACTAATAGCAAACTCTTCACGATCAAAGAAGCCGTCCATCTGCATTTTATTATCTCCCGTTCATCTGCTTTTTACCATCTCATCAGAGTTGCTGATTTTTACGTTCTGTCCTTTCTTTGCTGCTCTTTTCAGTTTTCTGCGAGATAACTAAGTAAAAGAAAAATAGTCTTCTGAAGTCACTTAAAATAAAAAAGAACATCATTTTTCATCGCATTCAAATGTGCAGATGAGCTCAGTGTGAAACAATGCAGATTTATGTTTTTAAAATGGGCTGTACATAGATATCCTCATAAACAATGCATGTACATGCGTGCATATTTTAAAACTTGTATCTTGTATCATAAATATTTTTCAATCCAAATCAAATGAATAAAAAAATGTTTAATTTAAGGTGGTGCCATTAGGGTGGGACGAATCGTCACTAAAATGGGGCGAGTCGTTATGGGGCGAATCGATCGTTATCCTAATCTGCACATTACTCCAGTAAATTTTATTTTTTGCCAACTTACATATATGATCTAGATCTATAGACGCTATGTAGAACGAAAAGAAAATTTTGAACTTACCGTCTATCAGTATACCATCTATCAGTAGTCTAAATGCCTTGATATTGTTTTTTATCCATATTTTTGTGTAACACCACAAGTTTTCATCCTCCAAAATAACCGCCTTTTTCCTATGCATAGAATTAATGCAAACGAAATGTTATTTCTAGCTACTATAGTATTGTATAAAGTTCCTAATTTTGCAGCTGCAATGACAAAATCTGTTGTAAGTTAGTTTGTTTCTGACATTAGTTATATCCAAAAGAAAGAAAACTGTTTGTATGGTAAGATATCTTTTTTCTGAAATGGCAAAAAAATTTCGTTTCCTATTAATCTTGTTCTGTTGTCGGCTGATAGGGGGCGCTCGGTAGGCTGCAGTTCCCTGCAAGATCTTATCGTTTAATCGTGCGGCTGGGAGCCATGCTGTTCAAAACAATAAACTAACAACAGATGTTAAGTCCGAGAGAATTAATTACGTCGCTTTTTTACGACATTTTATCTTTTTACGCATATACTTTAATCTATTCGACAGTTTTTTTACTGATAATGATAGATCTAATCATAAAAAGCCGTGGGTATGGATCAGATTGCGTATCAACAATAAGAAAGACAAAAACTGATCTTGATCACTCAAAAATAAAATCTACATGCAAATTAGTTAAACATATTTAACAGTAAAACGAGTTTGTATAATTGACTCTTTTTTTACGTTTTGCGCTGAGCATGGAATTAATAATATGGTGATGCTTAAACTAAGAGACTTGAAAAACCCATATAATATATATTTTCCAGTGACTGTTTAAAAACAAGTACGTACGGTAATGAGTAAAGGGAAATTAAAAAAAATATATTTGTATAGTTGAGAGGGGTTTAATTGTTATGAACAGTAAAACAAAAGGACCTACATCAATGAAAATTTCTGTTATAATTCAGCAAATTATGAACATCTGAAGTACAATGAATATGTTATGAATTGTATTGAATAAATCCTGGAAAATCTCTGATTTTAATTAATCATGAACAACTTGTGAATATCTCAGAACTTTAAAGTGTAATGAATTTGTAATAAATGGTATTAAATGCAGTCGGGAAAAGTTCTATTTCCAATAAATCATGAATAAATTGTATACATTCCAGTTCAAGTGTAATGAATTTGCAATAAATTGTATTGAATATATCTCATGTTTGTAATCAATGGTTAATAAATCTGTCTTTTGTAATGAATCTATAATAAATGGGGTCTTTTCTTTCCAGTAAAAGCACAATTTATTTATGATTCATTTAATGAATCATGAACAAATTGTATTAACAAATCAGGAAAACATGATTTATTCCAGATTTATTCACAATTTTGATATAATTTGTTGATGTATTTTTTTGTTTGGGATATATATATATGCATGAATGTTTATTTACGGAAAACTGATCTAACTTTTCAAATATCTTTTAAATTTAATGATATCACGATTTAATTTAATTAGTTGGTGAAACTCGTCCGTTTTTTTATATTTATTCAGCACCTTTTCCCTGTTTTGGCCACGTTTAAAATTGAAAGGAAATTAAAACTTTATAACAAAATTATGATTTGACAATTAATACAAATTCTTATACTATATTTCAGAGAAGGCTTATAAAAGTTCTTGACTGTGTGAAACTGAGATGGACTTCTCGTCTGTACAAATATTGGGTTTGGTTTAGAATGCATTTGATATGTTTTTCATGTTATATGTATCAGAAACAATGGGTTTAATTTGATAAATATTTGAACTAAATTCCTTTTGTTGTTTTGGTCGTTGTCGGCTATTGTAGGAAGTATTTTAAACCGTACCGGAAGTAGACAAACATGCCGACCATGGAAGAGTAAGTTAAGCGATGATTTTTACATTTTCTGTTACTTAAACTTTAAGATCTGGATTGAGATGTAAAATTTCTACTTTTTAATTTCAGAAATAAACCAATTAGCTGGGCGGAACAGGTTGAAGCTGGAGAAGATCGTAAGTAAACAATACAATATGGTTTACTTTTTATATTCGCACTCGATGAGGTTCGTAACTTAGCAAAAGTTAGGTGTTCGGCGCGTTGATTGGTCACTACCACCGTCCGCCCATTCTACAACTCTCCTACCTCTCTTAACCATGTAAACTGCAGTATTTTTCATGTGAAGCATTTTTTGATATAGGGTTTATGCTTTTAATTAATTTTCCTTCATTTCCCACAAAAAAAATTAAAAAATTGATAGACGTCTACATTTATATTTAGAAAAGGTATGCACCATTGATATCTGTCCAGACACACGGGACTGTAGTGTAGACAATTTATGTAATTTTGATACCTTCCTTGACGAGCCTCATAATTATATAAGTGTCAATAATATCAGAAATAAACAAACTAATTTGTTAGTGACATACATGTAAGTTAGGAGAAGAACCTAGCTGTATTATCACTGTGTCAAATTTTCATGTCTCTAGGTTTTAAATTATGAAATCTGCATGGAAAAATGTTCTAAAAGTGACCTACCAGTAAAGACTAAAGGTTTTATTTGTAAAACCTCTAAAGGTTTTATTTGTAAAACCTATGTGAGCCTCAGTAAGTGTACCATTTGAATTTCGTGACCTTTCAGTTTCAACCTGTTATGACACAGTGCCACCTATGAGCTTAAAATATATGCTTTACCATGAGTCGTGGGCATTTCTAAAAATAGACCAGTGACGTGTGATGACGTCACCTAAAGAAGCATGGAAATTACATGAAGATGTTTTACTATTTTTTTTGTGTACTGTGATGATCTTCTGTGCATCTCTTTTAAAAGACTTATTTCCGATTATCTAACTCAATCTACATGTATATAGGTACCATTTTGCATACACATGCATTTTGCTTTTCCTTGAGTCGTGGCTAACATGTATGTCAACAGTATTGAAAGAAAACATTTGTCATATCTCACTGAACTATTTCAAGTTACCTTATCAATTTATTAAACATCATTATATGGCTTGGGCCTCCTATCTTTAGCGATTTAGAGTATGATTTTATTAATTTATTCGTACTTAAAAGTCCTCAATAAGATCTATTAAAGTTTGTAATCAAACTAAAATTAAACACCAGGGCATCTTTCATTCTGCCTTCAAAATCTTTTATATATTAACAATATTGTAGCAGCAATTGCAAATGATATTTTAATTAAGCAATGTGGTTTCAAATGCCGATTACACATAATTTGCTTTTTTAACAAATATAACTGATTGCAAAAAGATGGAGATACAACAAATGATTTCAAAATTTCATTCAGATGAAACCCGTGGCCCAGTGCTAGTTTATATTTCAATTAATAGTTCAGTGAGATTTACTGGGGCCCAATTTTGGCGCAAAATTATGTCGCACCTGTTCCAAACACGGAAACCAGTCGGTTGTTGTTGTTTTCAAAAAATGTAAACAAACCCTTCATATGGCCAAATGATTTGATTATTACAATATTTACAACTTTTTAACAACAAATTATTATAAATACTAACTAACCAAATACATTTTTAACCATACAACCTACCCATGACTCGAGGAAAACCCACGACTTAAGGAAAAGCAGCCATATACCAGGGATTATCTTAAAGTTATTTTGTACTGTCAAAAAAGTATGTAGACATTGATCCAATGTTCTTAAAGATCCTGTAACTCAATTTTTTATGGTTTAATCATAATGATCAAATGAAGATTTATCAATATTGTAAGTTCCGTTAAGGGAGGTAATTAGAAATTTATTTTCTATAAAGTCTAAGTAAAATTTTTAAATAAGAAATGAATGCATATATTTTAATGCTTACATATAATGTGGACAAATATTTGCAGTACATGTTTTACATATTCTTCGATGTTTGAAATTTGTTGTAGAAGCATGATTATATACATATATAAAATTTCACTCTGATGTTTATTCTCGCCCATATGGTCTCTTTCCGGTGGCGAGGGTAAACAAATCCAAACACACACACATGGTAACAACCTTTGTTACTACATAAAAGATCTTTAAAAGATTTCCAAATAGAAATTATACATTATGATCTTAAGCCTACCTTAGTTGCCAATATTTGTTACTAATATTTGTATGTTGTAATTGTTGCCTTAAATAAGTTTGCATTGAAATCTCATGTGTCTTTATTGGCATTCACATATCACAAAGAAAAAACGAACTAAACACAAAGGCATGGGAAGTACAGTAAAGATTTTATGAGCCATTACAGGGCCAAAAAACCCTTCTTTGTAGAGGTCGAATATAGGCTGCTTCCCCAACCAAACTAGCCTCTTTTTTTCCCCAGTTTGGTCCTCAAAATTCCCTAGTCTTGAAATTTCTCATAGAATGTAGAACAAAATAAAATGATGGTGTTGAATTAATGTCTTTTACTGCCTTATTAGTATTTCCCAGTGTTTTTTGCTTTCCTATTTTGAAGAAAGTTTGTGTTAAATTTGAGACCCCTTATCCAAAAGTATGTCAAAATTACGAATATTTTCCCCAAGATAAAGGCTGAGGCCCCTTCCCCAAAAATGGTGTTTTGGCCCTGCATTATGTTTATATAAAATAATGTTTGTTTTAAAGGTTCACTGCCACCAGCCTCTGAAGATTTTGATGAGCAGAATAGTATTAAAACTATCACAGAATACAAGTTCAATGATGATGGTAAAATAGTCAAGGTATTTTGTATTCTTACCTTCTTGTCTTTTTATGGTTGCAAGTAGTAGTACCTAAATTTAATTTCTAACAGCCTTACTGATATCATTTTATAATTGTTAAACAAAATTTATGTAAATTGGTGTGTGCATTATACTATAAACATTAAGTTAAAAGTTTATCTGTGTTAAAAAATAAATTTCCTTTTTGACTTGTGAAATCCTTTTTATATGCCCGAAAGAATTTCGGACATATTATGTTATACCCCCTGGCGTCCGTCCGTCCGTCCGTCCGTCTGTTAGCAATTTGGTTTCCGGAGCATAACTTAAGTTCCATTTGGCCCACAATATTCAAACTTCATAGGATGATTGCCCATATTGGGTAGAAGACCCCTATTGATTTTGGGGTCATAAGGTCAAAGGTCAAGGTCACTATGACCTTAAAACTGAAAACAGTTTCCGGAGAATAACTTAAGTTCCATTTGGCCTACAGTGTTCAAACTTCATAGGATGATTGTCCATATTGGGTAGAAGACCTCTATTGATTTTGGGGTCACAAGGTCAAATATCAAGGTCACTATAACCTTGAAACTGTAAACAGTTTCCGGAACATAACTTAAGTTCCATTTGGCCCACAGTGTTCAAACTTCATAGGATGATTGTCCATATTGGGTAGAAGACCCCTATTGATTTTGGGGTCACAGGTTCAAAGGTCAAGGTCACTATTACCTTAGAACTGAAAACAGTTTCTGGAGCATAACTTAAGTTCCATTTGGCCCACAGTGTTCAAACTTCATAGGCTGATTGTTCATCTTTGGTAGAAGACCCCTATTGATTTTGGGGTCACAGGGTCAAAGGTCAAGGTCACTATTACTGAGAAATTGAAAAAACAGTTTCTGGAGCATAACTTAAGTTCCATTTGGCCCACAGTGTTCAAACTTCATTGGATGATTGTCCATATTTGGTAGAAGACCCCTATTGATTTTGGGGTCACAAGGTCAAGGTTAATATTACCTTTGAATTGAAAATAGTTTTTGGGGCATAACTTAAGTTCCATTTGGACCACAATATTGAAACTTCAAAGGAGGACTGTTATTTGAAGGAGGTAATACTTTGTCTTACAAATGCTTCATCTTAAAAAAAAAATCACTTTCGGGCATATAATGCTCCGCCTAGCGGTGCTCTTGTTGAATATTAAAGTTTCAATTAAAGAGACTCCACTGAGGTTTTTTGAAATGATGGAACTGAAAATTTTTTTCCAGATAATGTGCCATTTGATGTAGGTTTAGACCACTAATCTTTGTGCACAATTTCAGGTCATTCGCGCACTTCGTTTTTTCCAGAACAATTATTCAAATTGTAAATATATGACCAAAAATGAAAAGCGTTTAAACGCTTTTTACACAAATCGAGCTAAGAAAAGCATTCAAATACGATTTTCAATTTATTTCGAAGTATATTTCTTGACTATCTTTGCATATATTTCAGTTTAAAGTGCCCCAGCTCATTTATGTACGAAAATTCAAATTTTATGTTCTTTGGCTTTTAAACCTCAGTGGAGTCGCTTTAAGCCTGTATTTTCATTAGACATACAGTCAAACCTCGATTATTTGAATTGCTTGGGATAGAAAATTTACTGGTTTGAATAATCAAAATCCTAATATATATGTATATATAGTGATAGATGACAACTATTTAATTTTGCTTGGCATAAGCAATCATAGCAATGGTAGCATTAATAATAAATTAATCAATCAAGAAAAATAAATAAGCAACAAAGGATGTGCAAACAAAATTTTTTATTGGTAATGAAGACATATAAATTTTACATTTGTAATTTAATTTAACATGTACATAAGGTTACCTGTAGATCATTTTAGGTATATGTACAGAAATGAAACAGTGGAATGAAAAAGTTCCACATAAAAATCTTGCATACAGATATGCATGCTCTTGTTTACGAGCACATCTGCACAGTGGGGGCATCCGTGTTCTTTGGACACAGTTCTAGTTTAAAATAATATTGCAGGTGGTAAAGACCTACAAAGTTGAAAAAAGAAGGGCTGCAAAGACAATTGCAAGAAGAAAGGTATGGTTTTATTTTATTGTTTTTCTTTTGTTTGATGATAAAATATTTTGAAGTTGGCCAGTCATCAAATTTAGCACTGGCCTGGTGGGCCATGGCCAATGAAAATTAGTTCGGGAGAGTGAAAATTTTAAGAAATTATAGTTAAATATATAGTAGAATAAATTCAAAACTGGAATTCGGGCTATTAAATTCAAAATCTTAAATTCATTGACTGGTTAACAAAAATTTATATTGTTCATGACTCAAATGGATTCTAGAAGATTATTTATGGAAATTACTAATGGTCCATGTAGACACATCCTAGAAGCCAGGGCTGTGCTAGTGCTTGTGAAGAATCTGAAATCTTAAGTTCATATTTTTATTGCAAGGAAAAAAGTTTTTTCAAGTTTAATTTTTTTTTTGTCACACTTCCATTCTTTGAAAGTTGTAAGTGGGTATACTGGTTTGAGGCTGTCTATCTGTCTGGTTGTCTTGCCATATTTGTTGGCCTTCTGTAAAACTGCTCAACAAAATTTTCAAAATTAAATTTCTATAAAAATTTGCAAAATCTTTTTTATTAATGAATGGATTTATTCTTATTACGCTATAAGAACGTGTTGGACCTTCATGCGATGTAACACAAACCTTCTGCAACCATTATTTTTCTTGACCATACATGTATAAGAAGACTTATCTAAAGTAAAAAATTAATTGATCCTTAAGGTTTGGTTTTTTGACTTCTTGAAAATTTGCTACAATTTTCTTATGTTTTAGGAATAAAAGCTGTTGTGTGTGTGTGGGAGGGGTGTTATGAACATTCATTTATAGTTCTAGTTTTTACTGAAACGTCAATTCAAAACTTTATAATTTTTTCTAGTTATAATGCTTCTTTTTTTTGTAAAAGAATTAATTATCGTGTTATTTAAAAACTTTCCTTTAAGATATCGTATTTTTAGCACCTCAATTTTTTTTTTATATTTCTCATAGAATTGGAGGAAGTTTGGTGCTGCTGAAAATGATCCACCAGGTCCGAATCCTGCCAACACCATCGTACAGGTGGAGGAAAATCAATATGCAGATCATTCTAAACAAAGAGGTACATATATATATATAATATCTTAAAGTGATATTAATATGCCAAGGGTATATAATTATGTGTAAACAGGTGATAGTCGAAATAAGTTTACATTTTGCCATAATAAAATTCTTTAAAAATTTTATGATTTAATTTGCATGAACAATAAAATAACTCACAGAGCCAAAAAAAAATTTTTGTAAATAATATCTAGCAAACTAACCTGTAACTTTATAAAAGGAACGGGACTTTTCCTTTTTATTTTAGGCAGATTTATATATTTTTTTATCATAAACATAAATTTTTTACATATTCCACCATTATAACTGAAATCTGTTTGAAATACATAGTCAATTCAGCTCAACTTGACCATGAATAAAAAAATTCAAGCAGTTTCTTGGCAACTGTTTGTTTACGTAGAAGTATTAACTAATTTCCAGTACATTGCAATTGGTAATCTATTTAATACTTGTTTGGTTTTCTTTTTGCAATAAATTCTTGTTCCATTAATGTAGAATAAAAACCAGGAACCAGAAGAAGATCCCCTGGCTAAACTGAAGACACAGAAGTTGGTATCCTGTCGTATTTGTAAAGGCGACCATTGGACCACAAAATGTCCCTACAAGGATACCCTAGCACCAACTACAGGTAAATAAACCATTATTCTACTTAAAGATACTGGCCCAGTTGTTCAAAACTTTTGTTAAATATTTAATAATGAAATCACTGTAAAATTAACAAACGATTGTTAATTTCTGTGTGAAATTTTTGTTGTAAAGCAATCTTGTTGTTCAAACATTGTTAACGCTAAATATGTGTTAAATTAATAAAGTGTTGTTAATTACTTTGTTAAATATGTTTGTTAAAAAAATCAGTTGTTAAGAAGAAATTAGTGTTATTTTTTTTGTTAAAACATAAAAAATGTAACATGGAACAATAAACACCTTTAATGATGGGCTTTAATAAGTGTGTGTCAGTTACGATAAGTGCGAAAGTCCAATAATTCTATCATCGCATTAGCTCATTGATTGTTGCACGTGTGTGTCATGCGTTATATTTCATTTTTCCTTCTCTCAGAAAGAAAAATCTTGTCTGTGCATTATCTAATTACATACAAATCTTTTTTTCATGAAAGATCTTATTTCATATGGACATTATTTTCATATAGATCCATATTTCGTATCATTCTGATACAAATATTATTTTAATAGAAATACATTTGTATTATTTCGGTATAGATCTTAATTCCATAAGGATATTATTATCATGCAACTTTCATATTCTCAGATCTTATATTTGTACAAATCTTAGTAGTCGAAAACAGACATTATTTTTATACAGATCTTATTTTCGTATACGACATGTACAAGTAGATCTTATTTTTGTGCAGATGCATCAATTCATACAGGTATTATTTTCTTACAGGTCTTATTTTCATATAGATCACATTTTGAATAAAATCTTATTTTCGTACAAATATCAATTAACACAGGTTTTAATTGTTTATAGATTTTAATTTGGTATATTTTGTTTTGTCAGAGTTATGGCCCTTGACTTAATAAAAATTTGCAATTTTCAACTTGTGTTGCAGGTAGCTCAAAAAGTATTTGACATAGGGTCATGATACTTTACAGGAATGTTGATCAACATGTGAAGTTTAGCATCTGGGATTTTGCTTGTGAATTAATATGTTTTTTCAGAGTTATTGTCCTTGACTAAGTGAAAATTTGCAATTTTCAATTTGTGTCATGCGTAACTGAAAATGTATTTAACCTAGAGTCATGAAATTTAATAGGAATGTTGGTCAGCATATGTAGTTTTGCACCTTAGATTTTGCTTGTGGATTTATCCAGTATTACCCTTGACTTAGTATAAATTTGCAATTTTCAACTTGTTCATGCATAGCTCAAAAAGTATTTGACCTGTAGGCTTGAAAGTGTACAAGAATGTTGGTCAGCATGTGTACTTATGCGCCATGGGGTTCACTTGTGGATTTATTCAGTATCTGTGAAGTTCTTGCCCTTTACTTAGAAAAAAAGATTTTTAGTTTTCAACTTGTGGCACATGCAGCCCAAAAAAATATTTGACCTAGAGTCATAAGATTAAACAGTAGAGTGTGGGGGCACCCGTGTCCTGGACACTTTTCTAGTTTTACTTGTCATGCATCAAGTTCCCTTAAATCCTGATTGTAATTACGAGCAGATGAGTGGAATTTTCGATCTCTGCTTGCTTAGAGAGGCTCTAATGAGCTAATAAGAACACTCCACCAGGAAAGCTAGAAAGAGCCTGAACATTGCCAGTGTGACTTAACAACCTCCCTTCTCCTGCCCCAAACAAAAGAGACAAAGCTATGACAGGTTATAATTTCAAGTTTACTTTAAATACCATTGATATACTAGCTCTTGGTTATTTTAGGAAACATTGGAAGGTGATAAGAAGAAACCAGAAGAGCCCGGTGCTCCAGTGCAGGCACCGTCCACACCTGCGGCAACCAAGCAAACAGGTAGTAAATATGTGCCTCCCAGTATGAGAGATGGGGCAAATAAAGGTCGTGGTGAAACGATGAAGTCTAGCAGAGGTAATTTTATATTTTGCTGATTTTTTTCAGATGCTTTATAATTGGTAAACTTTGCAGTGTTGATATGTTGGCGATTATAGTTGGTAAAAGTAGAAAAATAATATGAGGAAGTGAAAAATTAAATCAGCCCCAGTACTTAAGTCTTTCAGTAACCAGATGGATATCTATAACAAGTTATTTACAGGACAATTTTGTTGGTAGTAATCTAACTTGAGGAAATCTGACTTTATATCCTTGTCACCTGGGTTTTGGGGGGGGGGGGCGGCTTATTTTATAGCCGTTATTTAGTCATATTCCCAATTTTAAAAATAGTATATTATTTTTCCAATCCAAAGAAAAAAAGTCCCAATTGAAAGTTACAAAATAGAAATATTGAAAAAAAAATCTAAAATCTTTGCAAACAAGGGCTTCTTCACTGTAATAGTGCTTAAATGTGTGAAGATGCCATCATAGACAGTAATTGTTTGCACCCATTTAAATACTGCAAAATTTCAGTCATGCATTTTTCCCAATTTTTAACAAAACACGGCTGAAATTCCCAATTCGATGTGTATAGGTCATGTTTCCCAAATCCTGAGAAAGAATCCCTGGTCACAGATACCTGGCTTTCTAAAAGTGGTACTTATTGGAATACGCATTATTTGTACTAGGAACCACAATGTCATCTTATGAAAGCTGCAAAATTCAGCTTGCCCTGATGTCACACTGGCATCAAGTTTTATGCGTTTACAGTACATTTATGGAGCTCATATTTCATCAGTGATTTTTTTACAAACTCATCGGTGTGGGTCCTAGGACTCACTGGGCTATAAATCTATGAGTCCCAAAATTTAGCCAACAAATCCAAGTTACAAGGCTTACTATTGCTTGAGTGATATGAAAGGTATATTAACAATGGAATGAAGAAAAAATGAATTTGATTTCCATATTAATTACAATGCTTCTGATACTGAAATTATTCAAAACTGTCAAATAAATTTGATAAGTCTATTTCCATGAATTTAGTTTGAGATTAAGCAAAACTTCATTTTCCTTAATATTGTTTTGCTTATCTATAGTATAGCACATTATTATTTCTAATCTGTAGAAGAATTAGACCTAGAATATAATTGACATAACTTGAACACAATTTGGTATTTACAATGTATTACCAAATTCCTGTCGGACAGGACTTCCTACTCAGAAAAAGTATGCATCCAAAAGATGCACATTATTTGAAACTTTGCATCCACAGCAAATTCAATGAGTTCTGGACTCAGGATGCAGAGGTAAAAAAATCACTGTTTCATATATTAATATTTTTGTTTTGAGAACAGGAAGTTGGCTTTTCCACCATCAGGATATACCATTAACTATACTATGATGTTTAAATTTTATCAAAGAAGCATTAGCACAGTATATAAACAAGTCTACGTCCTGTTGTCATGAGAAAGGTTCAAGTTGAAATATATAGGCTCCCAAGAAAGGTACAGTGATCGAAATAACATGTGCTTGTAATCGCAAGACAGGGTATGCATTGAACTGTATAGGCTTGCAAGACAGGGTACAGCGATTTTGTTTATATACTGTGATAAGGATGCATCAAATGGTGTTAGGGGTATTCTTCTTGTTAATTGCTTATTTGCTTTATTTCAAATTAATATGTTATATATAATTGAGCCGTGTCACGACAAAACCAACATAGTGCGTTTGCGACCAGCATGGATCCAGACCAGCCTGCGCATCCGCGCAGTCTGATCAGGATCCATGCTATTCGCTAATAAACCCTATAACAAGTAAAAAAACTGATAGCGAACAGCATGGATCCTGATCAGACTGCGCGGAAGGGCAGGCTGGTCTGGATCCATGCTGGCCGCAAACCCATTATGTTGGTTTTGTCGTGACACGGCTCATATTTGCATTGTGTCATCATTTCAGATGAGTCAGCAACTATCAGAGTGACCAACTTGTCTGAAGATACACGAGAGTCAGATCTGCAAGAATTGTTCCGACCTTTCGGACCTATACAGAGAATATACCTGGCAAAAGATAAAAATACTGGTCAATCAAAGGTTTGTCAAGTGATATTTCATACTTGTAAAGAAAAGAGAATAATTTTTTACTTGTTTGTCTGTTTTGAAGACTTCAAACCACTTGCCTCTCACTGCTGAAGGTTTGGAAGGTTTGGACCTTGCCAGCTAGCTTAACCCATTACTTCATATAGATGACTTTTCACCTTCCCCCCCCCCCCCTTTTGAGGTCTAAAAATATTGAAAAAATGCCCTAGTTATACCCCAAACACTTGTTTGTGTGAGAGATGGTGTTTAAAAAAGTGATGACTTTTTCGGGGCCATCCCCTGTCAAATAGATACATCAAGGTGGTGCCAGAGGGGGGATGTGCCCCCTTCTGCTAAGAAATACTTTGTTCTATCAACAACTGATTTGCACATGTTTGTAATGTCCATATGTTTTGCATCTGAAATATACCTTTACCAATGTTGCTGAAATAATATTATTAATGTCAAAACTTAAAAATTATACCAATAATAGGCCTTTCCCATCATTTTGATGCTTCCGCCAATGTTTGTTGCAAATCTCCTATTTGATAATGTTTGCCATTTAGAATATCTTGGTGTTTGGAATGTCTTCTTTAATTGACTTGCTAGACATTATGTATATAAAGTCTTGATATAAATAAGCTCATTATTTCATTGCCATGTCGTAATAATATTTGGCTTGGTTGATGTGCGATCAATTTATTTGCATGGCCTTTTTCTTTTATATATTTAGATGTATAACAAACATTAATGTTTTATTTCAGGGTTTTGCTTTTATCAATTTTCACAGAAGGGAAGATGCAGCACGTGCTATAGCTGGCGTGTCAGGGTTTGGATATGATCATTTAATTCTCAATGTTGAATGGGCCAAGTAAGTGAAATTATCTTTATTATATATTATTATACGCAAGCATGGAAGAATATACTGGTTTGAGGCTGGTTGTCTGGCTGTTTGTGTGAGTGAACTTCTCACCAATTCTAATGATATTTGAAGGAATAATTATCATGATATCTTCATGCATCTGTCACAATAATTTAACATTCACTCATAAGTGACTTTGACTTGACCTAAATTTGCTTAAATTGGCCCCTCGCCATAAACCATGCCACTTTTCCTGTAAAAGTGGGGAAAAAATAACACTAAGCGGATGTCTTCACACACAACACCTGGGTCAAGGTTATACTTGGAGAGAAAAAAAAGTCATGTTGTGGGAGCATCCATGTTCTATGAACACATTTCTAGTTTGAATTGAAAACCCTTGTCTTGACAGTGACTTTGTAAAAATTTCCCCTGCCCTCCAAATACCTCTGATCTGGGGGTTTGACATTATCCCTGTAGTGTACTTGACCACCACTGTAACTAGGTAGTGAGGGGGACAGTTGGAAGGTGAAAACCATTTTCCCTGTCTGTTCCCGTTACTGGTTATCCACCCACCAGCTGCCCTCTGAATAGTAAACCACTGTTACAGAAATGAACCACGTCATGACAAAACCAACATAGTGCGTTTGCGACCAGCATGGATCCAGACCAGCCTGCGCATCCACGTAGTCTGATCAGGATCCATACTGTTCGCTATCAGTTTCTCTACTTGTTATAGAGTTGGTAAGAGAACAGCATGGATCCTGATCAGACTGCGCGAATGTGCAGGCTGGTCTGGATCCATGCTGGTCGCAAACCCATTATGTTGGTTTTGTCATGACGTGGCTCAAAAGTGTTAATTAAATATTTTTGTGTGTTCAAGTTGGATATTAATTCTAATGATATAATATATAGTTAAAAACATAATTTATTGTGGTGTGTGGAAGATACATCATAAAGTTTTAAATGAAAATTGTAATGTATTATAAACCTGAATAAGAATTTGGAAGAATCTCTTCCATTTCAATGCTGGTTTGTAAGGAGATATTAGAAATGCTTTGAATATTTTGTGTAAATTTTTTTTAACGTATTTATATTAATAATAGTTATATTTATTCTGAGAAATGAAATCCAGACTTACATTTGTCTTTTGTTATTTTCTTTTCAGACCATCTGGCACAGCCTAGTAAAAGTCTGGGAGAGACAACATTGTGTATTTATGATTATTAAACAATGTCGGAAATTAACTTAATATTAAATAAAATTACAGTGAAGAGAGAAAAATTTTGTTAATTGTTTCTTATTCAATGGATTTTTAAATTTGTGTTTTCTCTGATGTTTTGTCAGTTATAACACATCTTTTTTTAGATATATCATGATGGTTGATCAATGTTGTAATGATGCTATTAAGCTCACCTGAGCATGCTCAGGGTGAGCTTTTAGGATCGATGATTGTTCGTCGTCCGTCCGTTCACATTTTGTTGTTACACTCTAGCGGTCACATTTTTGCCTCAAGCATCATCAAACTTGGTCAGGATGCTTATCTTGTTGATACCTCGGATGAGTTTGAACATGGGTCATCTCGGATGAAAAACTAGGTCACAAGAGCTAAAAATAGAAAAACCTTGTTAACACTCTAGAGGTCACATTTTTGCCTCAATCATCATCAAACTTTGTCAGGATGTTTGTCTAGGTGATAGCTCGGATGAGTTCAAACATGGGTCATCTCGGATGAAAAAGTAGGTCACCGGAGCTAAAAATAGAAAAACCTTGTTAACACTCCAGTGGTTACATTTTTGCCTCAATCATCATCAAACTTGGTCAAGATGCTTCTCTAGTTGATAGCTAGGATGAGTTAGAACATGGGTCATCTCGGATGAAAAACTAGGTCACAAGAGCTAAAAATAGAAAAAACTTGTTAACACTTTAGCGGTCAAAATTTTGCCTCTATCATCATCAAACTTGGTCAGGATGTTTGTCTAGGTGATAGCTTGGATGAGTTCAAACATGGGTCATCTCAGATGAAAAAGTAGGTCACCGGAGCTAAAAATAGAAAAACCTTGTTAACACTCTAGCGGTCACATTTAAGCATCAATTCTTATCAAACTTTACATCAGGAAGCTTGTCTAGGTGATAGCTCGGATGAGTTCGAACATGGGTCATCTCTGATGAAAAAGTAGGTCACTGGAGCTAAAAATAAAAAAACCTTGTCAACACTCTAGCGGTCACATTTTTGCATCAATCATCATCAAACTTGGTCAGGATGCTTATCTAGGTGATAGCTTGCATAAGTTCGAACATGGGTCATCTCAGATGAAAAACTAGGTCACAAGAGCTAAAAATAGAAAAACCTTGTTAACACTCCAGCGGTCACATTTTTGCCTCAATCATCATCAAACTTGGTCAGGATGCTTATCTATTTGATAGCTCACATGAGTTCGAACATGGGTCATCTCGAATGAAAAACTAGGTCACAAGAGCTGAAAATAGAAAAACCTTGTTAACACTCTAGTGGTCACAATTTTGCCTCAATCATCATCAAACTTGGTCAGGATGTTTGTCTAGGTAATTGCTCGGATGAGTTCGAAATCGCATGTGAAACTAGGTCACCGGAGCTAAAAATAGAAAAATCTTGTTAACACTCTAGTTGCTACTGTTTTGATCCAAGTATCCTGGAAATTGGTCTGAAAGTTTGTTTTGATGATTTCTAGGTCAAGTTTGAATATTGGTCACCTGGGTAAAAAACTAGGTCATACTGCTTAAATATGGATAATCCTTGGTCACATTTTTGACTCACCTGTCATGAGACTTGGTCAGAATGCTTGTCTAGATAATTGTTTGGATGAGTTTGATGGGTCAGGTGAGCGATCTAGGGCCATCATGGCCCTCTTGTTTGAATAACCAACTAATATTTAATTTCTTGGCATGTGACCTACTAATTGTCAGGGAGTAATTATCATATGCTTTACCAGAAGATGGAGGTAACTAATCCAATGCTGTTCTGATTGAGCCAAGAGAATGTACAGTTAGTGAACATGGCTGACTAAGAATGACTTGTTCTTTGCTATTACAAGTTCAAATCTTCCTAAACACCTGAATTTTATCATGTTAGAAGGCTTTCATGCTTTCTAAAGGAAGGTTAGTGGTTCTACTTTAGTGCCAGCTTGTAAACAAAAGAATGTAAAGAGGGGAACCCTAGGTCTTCTTCCACCAGTTTAGCTTAAAAGCTGCCATATGGCATTACAATATCCTTTTGACTGGAACAGCCAAATTAAAAGAAAGAAATTTCTGTAATATTTACAAGAAGAACAGCCACTATGTAATGAGCTATTCAGTAATATTGTTTATTTAGCATATGATGATAGGTCATTGCAACAATTTTAAGATTAGTCGTAAAAATGACTATAATACATCACATTTAAATGATTTTTCTGTCTCAAATCAATTTATAATTTTTATGCTTCCAAGGACAGGTATAGAATGATTGGAATGTATGTATGATCTTTCATAATATTAAACTTTCAAGATAAATTAGACAATTGCACAAAGGCAAAGAACAAAATATTTGCAAATTTCATGACTGACATCCGTGTTTTCCACTGTTACAGTATCAAGGGAAACAATCCTAGCACAGTAAATACTGTATATTTGTTACAGTTATAGAACATTTATCCATAGAGACCTCTATGCACGTTGTTGAGAGGCACAGGCCATTGGCAGAGATTAGAAGAACTCGAGATGCCGACAATAGATAAATAAACACCGATTCCCTGACAGAAGCCAGGGGAGTTGCCCTACAAAGTAGACATGGACGAAGAGGAAGGGGCTATAGCAACAACAGCCCATATAAGGGCTACCTCATTTTCACATTGTCTCGGGTCACTGTAAATTAAGGTGCTCATTGACCGCTGAACAGTGACCTACTTTCGATTTTGCTGAATACTCCTAAGAAATTGCAGGAATGTAAATTATCGCCATTTTGTGCTTCAAAATTAACCCTTTAAGTGCCTGCCTATCGACATGTCCGGTGTCCATACTCAATGGCGAAAGCTGCTCTTTGTACCTTAATGTGCGGATGGAACCTCATTAGGCATAGACTGCACACAAACGATCCTTGTAGAACCGTCCGGTTAGCTCAAGAGGTAAAGCGTTGAATTGTGATTCTCGGACCGTGCACGTCACTTCCGTTGTGAAAGATCACGTCTACGGTCATTCGCATTGAACCCTTGCGAAAGTGAAGGCAACTAGTAAGGGTTAACTGTTTCATCGCCTGCCTAGGAGCCACTAAGTGGCTGAACTGTTCTCTGGTGCATTCAAAGTGACCTACTGTCGTGATCCGGGGTGTAAACTACCACCACCACCAAACAAATTCTTGGACCGGTGACACCAGGTATTTTGTGCAATAAACGTGCAGCTTAAATCTGTCTTTATTCTTAAATTTACACGCAACTAAAGCCAACAAAATAACACTGAGTTATCCCCTGTACCCTGTATAGTTGCCTAAATTTCTCTTTTGCGCTTAAAATTGGTAAGGCAAATTGGTATCATTATATGTAACTAGAACTTATAGCTTTGCTCTATGTATATCAAGTACAAATCCATCGAGTTCTTCAAAGTTTGAGGTTTATTTTTTCTAATTTCCTAAGGGTTTCTCTGGCAAGTTAGATGTAATATAACAAATGTATATTTTTATACGCCCGTTTGAAAAACGGGTTGTATTATTATTTCCCTCCTGGCGAGCGGCTGGGCGTGCGGCGTTCATTTTTTGTCTGACCCCATGGAGGAATTTTAATGAAACTTCATAGATTGTTCACCACTATGAGAAGCCGTGTCGCGCGCATGAACCAGGTTTCTAGGTCAAAGGTCAAGGTCGCACTTAGAGGTCATTGAAAAGTGCTTGTCCGGAGCAAAACTCATATACATGCATAGAGGGATTTCAATATTACTTGGCACAAATGTTCACAATTGTGAGGCGGAGTATCGTGTGCAAAATTTAGGTCTCTGCGGCCAAGGTCAATATTGAGGAACTGAAAACACAAATGGTCATTATCATGAGTACTGTTGTAAAAGATGTCTTTAGGTTTATATATGCAAGGTCAAGTCATTAAAGATGATAGTCAATGTCACTAAAGATGATAAAATATCATGACTACAAGTGTGACACATGTGAATTAGATTAATATTTTCAAGGTCAAGGTCACTAGAGATGATAAATATCCAGATATTTTCCGGAAATTGCCCAGAACATATCTCCTATATGCGTATAAATGTATCTTTTATGCCCACATCTCTGTCAAAAGCAATTTGTGACGGGCGTATTTTGCGACAATTCTGCCCTTGTTTACATTTATAATAATACACCAAAGGTCATATTCTAAACAACTCTTCCGTGATTTCTCATTGACAATTTATCCCGGACATTGAGTTAAATGGTAATTTTTCTCGCCGTTTTTGTCGTCGGTCTCTTGCAGAAAAATTAGTAAGGTCAGGAAAACCGGTAAAGTTAAGCCGCCAAGCTACTGACCATAAACTGTGTTAAAATCACCATGAAATAAAGAAAAAAAGTCAAATTACAAGCTAGTAATTGCGACTTCTATTATTCCCGGTGATCTCCTTTTTTTCTAAATTTGAAAGTTCTTTTTCGGCAAGTTTGGTAATGTTCATATTGACGGTGTACACGTATTGTATTTTGTAACAAACGCTAGTATACAAAAAGAGATGAAAACACCCAAAAAGGAACAATGTAAGATAACTATAGCGCAGTAAAGTCATACAAAGATTTGGTAGAAAAGTTGGAGTGACGAAAGTGACTGTTTAGATATTTGAATAATATGTTTCCGTCAGATTTAATATCTCATTTTGTAGTACCGAGGCAATAACCAAGCAGTCGTATTTAACATGGCAAATGTTGTCCTGTGAAAGTTAAAGTTATAATTTTTTTTTGCTTAAGGTCAAACATAAGGATGGAACAGAAATATGAGGTTTTAGAATAATTCGGGTTTTACAAATATTAACCACGGTACATATCCTTCAGTGTACAGTTCGTCACATGTGGTAAGAGAATAAACAGATATCGTACTTCGTCGTATTATTTCATATTTTCCCCCATCTTCATAGTTTTGAAACAGAATAGATAAATATATCTTATACATACAATCACATTTATTATAGTAAAAGGAGAGTTGCTCGTTTGGGTTTATTGCGCATGTGTTCAAGAGAAGAGATTCCAGCATGGCGTCAAATTTGGGATTTGAAAGGTTATGCATGTCCTGTAAAATGTTAACGAAAGAATTGAGTTGATCAAAAAAGTGTGATCCTGGCCTCGTGTTCACAAAGAAAAGATCAGGATCAAGTGATCCTGATTTTATTTTCATTGTTTAATAAAACTAAAATTGATTGTATTATGCTAGAATAAATAATTGCTTATTTGCAAAGAAACAAATCTATTTTGGGATAAAATTAACTAATAACTAAACAAATACAAAAATAATCAGATCAAAATGAGGATCAATTTTAGGATCAAGATCTAAATTTGGATCAACTATAAAATGCCCATTTCTTGTAAAAATAACAATAAATTTAATCTAAGCTTTCATAAACATGCTATTTTAGTCCAGTTCTATCAGTTTAATATTAATTATTTAATCTATGAGGATAATTGATGGAGAATATTTGAGTTTTTAAATTTGATCTTGATCCTGATCCTTAAATCTTTGTGAACACGGGACCTAAGCATTACGTGTGCGTAATTCATAAGCTTAAGCCTAAATTGTAGCTACATATCTGCTAGCCCAACTGTGTAGATTTTGATGTGCTAATGAAGAGGCTTGTGATTAACTTAAGTCCATTTCCTCTTGTTTTTTTTTTTTTTTTTTTTTTTTTTTTTTTCTTAATTAAAAAACTGCAAACATTACTTTTTTTGATATCCGATACCTTTAAATTCCTGTAGTAAATAAAAATCTCTTGCCTATTTTAATGTCCTTGATCTCCCAAACAGGACAGTTCTTAATGTCTTTTTATTGTTGTTGACCCAAAACGAGGACATTTCTAAAATTATATACTTTCAATAGATTGAAATTAGAACAGATTAAGCACGGATTAAAAGATTAGCGGTAAATGATAAAGCTTAATTTTTAAGATCATAAAACAAATCTTGCATTCAGTTAAAGTTTGGAATATATGCAGGCTTTATAAAGTTACTGTACATAGATTTTTTTTATATAATCATACCTTATTTAATGTAAAAATATGCTTATCAAAATGGAGGTATTTATCCGAAATAACTATCATATACGAACATAGTGTTAACAAAATTGCGAGCATCATCGGGGGACTATTCTAATATCAGCCATGTCAGTATCTGATGTAAACGTAAGCTGGTCGACGCGATCCAGTATTGTGCGAAGCGACAAAAGTACGGAGCGCTCCGTGTTCCTTACCAGTTGCTCTAAACACGGAGCAGATGATTCCAAAAAGCCAGTAAGTAATTATGGTATATAGTGATGACAGAGAAATCTTTGTTTAGAGTTTACTGACAAGTCTTTTCAGACATTGTTTTCTCTAACGCAGAACATATGAGCCGCGTCACGACAAAACCAACATAGTGCGCATTGCGACCAGCATGGATCCAGACCAGCCTGCTCATCCGCGCAGTCTGATCAGGGCTTACAAACCCTATTACAAGTAGAGAAACTGATAGCGAACAGCATGGATCCTGATCAGACTGCGTGGATGCGCAGGCTGGTCTGGATCCATGCTGGTCGCAAACCCATTATGTTGGTTTTGTCATGACGCGGCTCAAATATGATATGTTATTTCAAATTATAATAGAATTATATGAATAGCTTAAGATAACTTGTCATGCTAATTGAAGTTTTTATTTGCTGTAATTAAACCCTGAGTGTGAGAGTCCCGAGTTGTTTAATACTTAGCGCATTACATACATATATATATATATATATATATGTATAATATATATATATATATATATATATATATATATATATATATATATATATATATATATATATATATATATATATATATATATATATATATCTCATGAATAAAAATATATATTTCGTTGATATCTTTTTCTGGCATAGGATTATTGTGATTATGTACTTTAAATAATAAAAAACAAATAAAGGAAACATGAATACTTGTCAGTTGTACAAATTGTACAAAACTGGCATGGCTCCTAACAAAGCACGCATACAAACGCACATGTTGAAATATTCTTATTTCCTTACATTTGAAATATTCGAATTTCCTTTCTTTTGAAATATTGGAATTTCCTTTCTTTTGAAATATTCGAATTCCCTTTCTTTTGAAATATTCGAATTTAAAATTATACATTGTCTTGAGGGGTTTGTTTGAGTAAGTAAATCACTTTCATGATGTGTTGGTGCTTTTACCAACCAGATCATATCGATCGGTCTTGAAACTATAGTTTGTAAAACTGGTATAAAATGGTATAAAATTATACCTCGAGATTACTACTAGATCGGAAGGATCGAGATTAAATTTACTGTAGATCTACATTGTACTTTTATTCACCGATTTTTAGCTCGACTATTCGATAAGAATAAGTAGAGCTATTGCAGTCACCCGAGCGTCGGCGTCGGCGTCGGCGTAACCACTTATGTAAAAGTTTTTGTAATAGTTAAAATATTTTCAAAGTCCATTGACATATGGCTTTGAAACTTTGCACACTTGTTCACCATCATGACCCCAATCTGTAGACAGGAGGAGGTAACTCTATCAAGCATTTTGACAGAATTATGCCCCTTTTTCGACTTAGAATTTACGTTAAAGTTTTTGTAATAGTTAAAATATTTTCAAAGTCCATTGACATATGGCTTTGAAACTTTGCACACTTGTTCACCATCATGACCCCAACCTGTAGACAGGAGGAGGTAACTCTATCAAGCATTTTGACAGAATTATGCCCCTTTTTCGACTTAGAATTTACATTAAAGTTTTTGTAATAGTTCAAATATTTTCCAAGTCCATTGACATATGGCTTTGAAACTTTGCACACTTGTTTACCATCATGACCCCAATCTGTAGACAGGAGGAGGTAACTTATCAAGCATTTTGACAGAATTATGCCCCTTTTTCGACTTAGAATTTACGTTAAAGTTTTTGTAATAGTTAAAATATTTTCAAAGTCCATTGACATATGGCTTTGAAACTTTGCACACTTGTTCACCATCATGACCCCAACCTGTACACAGGAGGAGATAACTCTATCAAGCATTTTGACAGAATTATGCCCCTTTTCGACTTAGAATTTACGTTAAAGTTTTTGTAATAGTTAAAATATTTTCAAAGTCCATTGTCATATGGCTTTGAAACTTTGCACACTTGTTCACCATCATGATCCCAACCTGTAGACAGGAGGAGGTAACTCTATCAAGCATTTTGACAGAATTATGCCCCTTTTTCGACTTAGAATTTACGTTAAAGTTTTTGTAATAGTTAAAATATTTTCAAAGTCCATTGACATATGGCTTTGAAACTTTGCACACTTGTTCACCATCATTACCCCAACCTGTAAACAGGAGGAGGTAACTGTATCAAGCATTTTTTTACTATCAGGCACTTAGAATAGTCGAGCGTTGCTGTCCTACCGACAGCTCTTGTTTAAATAATTGCCATGAAGATTATTATTATTATTATTATTATTATTATTATATTATTATTATTATTATTATTATTATTATTATTATTATTATTATTATAACTGTCGAAGTTATATGACTATAGTTTTCCAGAGTTACGTGTTGTAAGGTATCAGCTGTTATATCTTTATATTATAAACAAGCTGTATGTTTCAGAAATGTGTGTCAGCGAAACATTCAGGGATGCGATTTCAAGGATGGCGGGAACCGAAGCCACTCAGGTCTAGATGCAGCTCCGCGGTAAATACCGAAGACTTAGATAAAAATAACGCGGAGCGGCTAAAATCAGCTAAAAAGTCAGTGCGGGACTCTGTAGACGAGCAAAAAGAGACACTGACAAGATTGTCACAACCAACCACGGCGAGCAGATGGAAAAGTGCCAGAACTAGGGAAGTCGGAACAGACATGAACTATTATTCTTGGGCAAAAATGAATGTTTATAAAGATTATCAAAAGGTTATGTACGGAGCAAACGGGACTGCAAAAAAGCCAAACAGAATAAAAGAAAGATGAAAATGAATTTTCATCCCTATATTAAACTGCTTGTATTTAAAGGACCTTTATGTTACAGAAATGCTTTCAGTTTTAGTTCTCAAAATATTTTATTTTTAGTGATCTGATATAATTTTCCAAGAAGTTACTCATTGGCCAATTACCTGAAACATATTTTGCCTCTTTCGCTTAGATATGGTATTTATTACAGTTAAAGTTATTTAGTATTTTATATGTAAGTCAAAAGACCACTTTGTTAACATTTTGTTCCTTTTATGTGATAAACCTATAACATAATCATTATCTTAAATGTTAGAAATCTCATGGTTGCCCTTTCTAAAAAATCGTTTCTAAGTAATAAATTGACAAACATGTTATGGACAATATACAATGAAATGGTCATAGTAATTACATCAGGTAATAGATATTGGCTGGAGTCAAATAGAAGGTCCCGAAATTAGTTTGTTCAGTCATTTTTATAAATACTTAGGTCTGTAAATACATTAAAGACATATTGCATGGTTTCCTACAGATTCTTCTTTTCTCTCACATTTTTTAAATTTTCATTTCATTTTACATAACTTTGTATTTTAAATGTTAGTAGAATTTTTAAATGGAAGTCAGTATGTTTTTTTTTAACAAGCTTAAAGCTGCATGCCTCCAGATGAGCCGAACTATTTCAAGAAAATTAAACTTGAGAATAGCGTAAAAAGTTTTTTAAAAAGAATGTTAAAAGATTCAAGATTCAATTGATAATGTACATGTTAAGTGCGATAAATGAATTCTTATACTGTATTTCTAACTGTATTTGAGCCGCGTCATGACAAAACCAACATAATGGGTTTGTGACCAGCATGGATCCAGACCAGCTTGCGCGTCCGCGCAGTCTGATCAGGATCCATGCTGTTCACTATCAGTTTTTCTACTTGTTATAGAGTTTGTAAGCGAACAGCATGGATCCTGATCAGACTGCGCGGATGAGCAGGCTGGTCTGGATCCATGCTGGTCGCAAACCCATTATGTTGGTTTTGTCATGACGCGGCAAATTCAATTGCGCAATAAGATGTATTTGTTTTGCATATTGTGGCCTAGTTATTTTCCATAATTTATGTGGATTGTAAGCACCGTTGCAATTTGTAAATTCCTTTCTTTGTTCACTTCACAATATAATGTATTTTACCATTAAATACATTTTTCACGAATCTGGAGGCATTCTGCTTTAAAACTGACATTGTTGGCGTTGGCTTAGCATTATGACGCTGAAAACGTCAACGTGGCGACTTTCGCGTTTTTGATTGGGAGAACGTCTCGTGTGCCCCTCTGTGCATTATTTTAGTCATACATGGGTACCTTAGTAGATCCAAATTCGTTCTGTGCTTATCTGACTCAATACTGCCCCGTTAAACATAATTATAATTATATTTATGTAATCAGGTAAAGCACTTCATTATAATGCTGATTATTTTTCTGCTTGTATTATGTTTTGTTTTTCAGTAAGAATATAATGATTCTCTAATAACAAACAATGTGTATCCAAACATGCCTGAATGATAGTAATATACTAAAGAAGGAATGGAACAAATTTTAAAGAAATTGTATAATTATTTAACATACGATGAGTGTTGCTAAAGGCCCATTATGCCTAAGAAATGATATTATTTTTATTTTTAAAAAACTTTTTATTCTTGGTATATTGTTACAGTTTCAAAAGAAAAAATACACATCTGCCCAGTATATGAACTATCTTTTGCTTTCTTTGCTCGGTTTGTAATTGGTATGATTATAATGAATAAGTATTTTGTATTGAAGTCAAATATTACTTTGTTTACATTTTGCTACCTTTATGACATTTTACTTAACATTCAGCGCTACGTTCTTCAATTGTAAAACCGCTTTAAGGCTCAAAATATATTATTTAAACATTATTAAACATTTGTTTAACATTTCAAAACAAGTAAAAAAAAATATGGATTCCTGAGGCTTAATATGCCTTTAAGGTAGATAAAACAGTTGACATGATCTTCAGAAGTTCAAAACTGATAATAGCTATGGTCGTATAAAAATTTGTTGCGAAATTAAGTTTGTAAAGCTATTTGCTTATCTTTGTGTTATTTTGTCCTCTAATCGAAACGTTTATCTACTTGTTGCTGTTAAAACAATTATTTTTATTTGATTTTTTTCCTCCCTAAACGGTTTATGTTAAATGTATCGCAAAAAAATACGTTATTTTTTATTGTTTTGAATAATGAATTATAGGTATTAGCCCTTCTTATGGCACCGGATGTTGCAAAAGTTCCAAACGATAGAGGACCCTTAAACTTATTGGGGAATTGGCAGAATTTCCTTATCAGCACATTTTGATTATCGCAAATTCGTATGAATTTTGAAAACCCATCACTCTCTACTTATTTAGGTAATGTTTTTAACTGATACAACAAATGTATGTATAAAAGAAAATCTAAATAAATTGTAATCAGATTTGGGTTTATGGAAATGTATGGAACAATTTTGTTGTTTCTATCATACAATAAAAGGATATCATAAAGAATAATTTACGGCAAAATAATTGAAATAATAGAGCTCTTAGTTCAAATAGTTTCTCAATACAATTAATATAAAAGAATTAAACTGTGGCAAAAAGGTTATTGCTAAACGAATGTATTGTAATAATTATGTTATATACGCTACGGTAACTTTGCTATGAACATGTATGTTGTTTTTATTCGTTGTTGTTGTTGTTTTTTGCCAATAAATATATTTCATCTTTGACTCCAATTGAAATAAACTACTTGCGTTAACTTAACCAAAACCGTCAAAGGATGGGTGACCTCGATTGGTGCGATTAGAATTATGGCCTCCACCTAATACAAAGAAGATATATTTTTCTCACTGAAATGTATAGTCGATTAAAAAAAGTTGTTAATTTTTCTCAAAAGTGGACATAAGAAATAAAATATGTTCCCCAAAAGTTAAAAAAAAAGAACAAAACAAATGACAATGGAAAAGGAAATGAAAACAGAGACAAAATTTGCTTGTTGAAAAGAAAATAATTTATAAATTTCATGTCGTGCCACATGTATAGAGGATATTGAATGGGTGTAAGTTCAATACTGAATTTATTGAACGAGTGGAATAAAATTATATAATGCAAGACTCAGGTATATTGATATTAAATTAAACAAAACTTCTCATTACATAATCAATGCACACTCAACTGATTTTCATGCCTGATAATAAAAAATAAACGTGGTCATTTCTATTCATATCATAAAATATGATTTTTCCATCTTTGTTTAGTGTTTCGCTATCTATTTTGAACAAATTGGTTTATATATCATAAAAACAATTTGTGTACACATCCTAATTAAGATGTCTCTACAGATAAATGATAACAATTTCAATAAAATTAAATAATGAATTTTGCCAAAGGCACATTCAGTTCGCTACAGTTGGAAGTTAGTAGTCCTACAATAAGCGGTGTGCGTAATATTTCTCGGTTATAATTTTGGCAGTAACCGGTGCACATTATATTTCACAGAAGTATTTTTCTTAAAGGAGACCAGTTCCATGACAGATATGAGGTAGGTGATTTCAGACATTATATTTAAACAATTTCAATCTGTTTGGTTTTTATGAAACGACAAGTCTTCAGATATTTAAATTAATTTTTGTATAATTGTTAATATTAGATAAATGACATAACAAAGAGTCAGAATAGTTTTAAAAAGATATATAATACGCGAAAGGAACGACATTATAATACGTAGTGTTTGGCAAATGATAATTGGATGTATTGTATATATTTTTACAGTATTATTTTCTATGATATCTATATTTTCACCTAATTTAAACAACACACTATCATGATACAATATGATTATTGTATGAGTATCTTGAAATGGAATTTTTATTTTGCTTGATTGGATTTTTGTATGCTAGGATCATGTGAGAAACTGTGGCGGTCAGTGTGGTCCGTTCTGGTAGAGTCTATTAAAGTCAAATTCATTTATAGATCACGCTAACATGACTGTGACCCTTAAAGAATATACGTCATTTTCGCTATAGGCCCAGTACATTAAAGTGGTATCGGCTATATCCAAATCAGTTTGTCGTGTATGTTCGTCCATCTACATTTTTTGACGGCTTAATCAGCTCTGATACGAACCCATAGCTTTTTTGTTCTTCAAACATGGTTCAAATGCTGTGTAAATCGCTTTGCTGCGTGACCCTTTGAGGTCAAATGTCACATAATATTGTTCCTGCACTATAAATTCCATACTTATCGAAAGACTTTCTCCAATCTTAGCTGAAATGTACTCCTTCAAAACTTAAACTAAATCGACATATATATCAAATTGTCTCATAAAGTTGGTGGAGTGTTTGACAACTGTTAATTTGACTAAAACATAATTCCATCACATATGAATATATTAAGAATTTGATTTCATTAGGGTCTTTATGTTTACGCAAGGAATATGTTCAGGTATATAATTCAGAATTTTATAACAGTATACAACAGTATAATTACAAAAAAATAACCATTTTATATAGATCATAATCAAGACTGTTTCCGTTAAAGGAACCCAGCCTAAAATATGAAATTACCTGTACTAACTATTACTTGAAATAGAAATATATGCAAACGATAATTAAGAAATATACTCAGATATGAATTTAAAATCGTATTTTGCGCTATTCTTAGACTGATTTTAGTGCGCTTTTCAATTTTAGGACGTTTCCCCCAATTAGAATAGGTTAAACAAGAGCTGTCACAGGAGACAGCGAAGCTCGACTAATAAAATACTGGACGCAGTAAGGAGGACAAAACTATGAAAGAAAAATCAATTATGTATAATTATGTATTAAGTTATAGTAAAAAAATAACATTTGTTAACATAAATTCCAAGATCAAGGGGAATAATTCTAGAAATAGTCATGCTAGAGTTATGGACATTGCCACACAACATTTGTGTAATGATAAGAAATATATATTTGAAGTTTGAAGTAGATACCTTAAAAAGTAAAGAAGTTATTATATTTCTTAAAGAAAATCCTAAGTTCAAAGAGAGATAAATCTGTAAATATTGCTTCAAGAGTTATGAACATTGTCACATAAAATGTAATTGATGATAAGGAATAAGTATTAGAAGTTAGAGGTAGATACCTTTAAAAACTAGAAATGTGTCATCATGCCACGGATGCCCCCGCATGCAGCCAAAATTTCAGATGGTCCATTAATTTTTTTTTTCATTTTAAGTTCAAAGCCCTTAAAACTTTTCAATGTTAACACAAACCATTTTCATACACTGTTCAAGGCACTGAAATTATTCAGTCTTAACCTTTTAAAAATAGCATATTGCATATTTGTAGCCAAAATAATTGCAAAAAGTATGAGTGCTGAAACTGAAAGTTCAAAATTTTTCCTACATTCAGGAAAGATAAGTTTGTCTAAAATCATTGAACCACAACCAAATTCAAACTTAAACTGCTTATTCCTAAGATGTATCTATATTATTTTCAAAGTGAAAGGGACATAACTCTGCCAAAAAATCATCAAACCATGACCAAATTCCAACTTGACCTGCCCATTCCTTTGACATATCTATATGTCAAATTTAAGTTGAATATGTAACACTGTTGGGTAGAAATGAACAGAAACTGTAAATTTCATATTATTTTCAAAGTGAAAGGGGCATTAGTCTGCCAAAAATCATTGAACCATGACCATATTCGAACTTGGCTTGGGCATTCCAAAAACATATCCATATGTCAAATTTGAGTTGAATGTGTTGTACCATTGGGGAGATAATAAACGGAAACTGAAAATTTCATATTACTTTCAAAGTGAAAGGGGCATAACTCTGCCAAAAATCATTGAACCATGACCAAATTTGAACTTGACCTGCGCATTCCTTTGACGCATCCGTATGTCAAGTTTGAGTTGAATGTGTTGTACCGTTGGGGAGATAATGAACGGAAACTGAAAATTTCATATTATTTTCAAAGTAAAAGGGGCATAACTCTGCCAAAAATCATCAAACCATGACCAAATTTGAACTTGACCTGTATTTTCTCATGACATATCCATATGTCAAGGTTGAGTTGAATGTGTTGTACCGTTGGGGAGAATTTGAAAGGAAGCTGAAAATTTCATATTATTTTCAAAGTAAAAGGGGCATAACTCTGCCAAAAATCATCGAATTATGACCAAATTCGAACTTGACCTGTATTTTCTCAAGACATATCCATATGTCAAGTTTGAGTTGAATGTGTTGTACCGTTTGGGAGATAATGAAGGGAAACTGAAAATTTCATATTATTTTCAAAGTAAAAGGGGCATAACTCTGCCAAAAATCATCGAACCATGACCAAATTCGAACTTGACCTGTATTTTCTCATGACATATCCATATGTCAAGTTTGAGTTGAATGTGTTGTACCGTTGGGGAGATAATGAACGGAAACTGATATTTCATATTATTTTCAAAGCAAAAGGGGCATAACTCTGCCAAAAATCATCGAACCATGACCAAATTCGAACTTGACCTGTATTTTCTCATGATATATCCATATGTCAAATTTGAGTTGAATGTGTGCAACCGTTCTTAAGATAATGAACGGAAACTGATGATGACGGAATGACAGAATGACGGAAGGACGGAAAGGACGGAAGGACGGAAGGATGGAAGGACGGAAGGACGGAATGACGGAACAGGATAACACTATATGCCCCGGCCATTACATGGCGGGGGCATAATAAAAAAAGTTATAATAAAAAATAACATTTTTCTAGTAAAAAAATCTAAGTTGATGGGGAGATAATTCTTGCAATATTGGTGCTAGAGTTATGAACCTTGTCACATAAGATGCGGATGATGATAACGTAAATATATTTGAAGTATGAAGTTGATCCCTTTAGAAATAAATAAGTATCAGTAAAAAATAATATTTTTTATGGAAAATTCTAAGTTCAAGGGGAGATAAATCTGAAAATATTGGTGCTAGAGTTATGAACCTTGTCACATAAGATGGGGATGATGATAAGGTACATATATTTGAAGTATGAGGTTGATCCCTTAAGAAATAAAGAAGTAACAGTAAAAAATAATATTTTTTAAGGAAAATTCTTAGTTCAAGGGGAGATAAATCTGAAAATATTGGTGCTAGAGTTATGAACCTTGTCACATAAGATGTGGTTGATGATAAGGAACATATATTTGAAGTTTGAAGTTGATACCTTAAGAAATGACAAAGTTATAGTGAAAAATATTTTACTGCACCAAAACTTTAATCTAAAATCTGGACGCGGACGCCGACGCCGACGCCGGGGCGAGTAGGACAGCTCTCCATATACTTCGTATAGTCGAGCTAAAAACGGAAAGGGGGCATTTAGTTTAGAACTACATTTAATTAAACATTAATCTCGAAAACAACATTTCCAGTCCCGTCATGTCAAAAAGCTTCAGTGGAGTCCCTTTATATAACGTCTTACGCTCAACTGGCATATTTACAACGTTCCATGTAATAAGTTTGATATTAATAGTGATAATTTTGCTTCCTAACGTTGGCAGATTTTTAAATATACGGGTAGTTATCAACAGCAGCTTAATATTTCCGGCTAAAAAGATTATCAATGTTTATTTTTTAAGGTCCAGGGCCTTATGGACCCGTGTACAGACTATGCGAACGTCGACAATGGTGGCTGTAGGTATTCTCGTCGTTCTAATGGTACTATTCTACATAAAGGATTCAAATTATAGGGAAAGAGGTAGGTACTTAAATGTATTATATGTTATATACTTCTTGATTGCATTTGGTATTTTACAGTATTTATCTTAGTATCGAAATATGTGTGTACTTGCCAAAACGTAAAGAAATATTCTAGATTTGTACTAGATATTTAATTACATAGTTTTTTCTTCTTACCAAAACAATGTTTGAATTGAATTGTAAAAAAGTATCAGTCATGTAAATTTGTCAAGAATTTGATCTAATTCTTCAGTTTCCCAGGAGACTCATGGTCGTATCAGAAAACTTGAGGCTGGTTCCTTAGTAAGTCAAAAAGGTGCGAAATCATTAGATAAGAAAACTAAGGTTAAAGTCGCCCAGAGTAATGATGTTGACGGTGATCAGGATACTTTCTCTGACAAAGCAGTCACGTCGACGACAACGCAGAACCCCGGTTCATACACAACTCTTGATTACGACTCTGATGACGGAAAGCGCGAAGAGCTAGATATATTGAAATACAAAAAGCTTACAAAGGATAAGAAAATTGCACAAGTAATATTTAATGAAGATGAAAATGTTGATGGTGATGATGATGACGATGCTACAACAACCTCGGCAACTCCGACAACAACCCAGGTAGCTACTACCACGGAGAAAACAATTGATGATGATGATGGTGCTGATGATGCTGACGACGACGATGGTGATATCAATGCAAATCCTAAGAAGGAAGATGAAATTAGTATTAAAAAGATTGATAATAGTAAAATTGGAAAAGAAAACTTCGAAGGAAAACAGGAGTCAAATACCGTTCCAGATAAAAATAAGGAAAGCATTAAACCAAAAGAGGATGTGCAAAACAAAAAAGTTCTAATAGATATCCTTGGAGCTGAAACTAAAAGGATGAAAGAAAAAAATGAACTAGTCATTAAACAGCTCCCAGTTGATTCCAAAACGGATAAACCTGAAAATCCATCAAAAAGTTTACCTTTGCTAAAAATAGAATTACCCGAAAAATCCGTTATGCTTCCCGACGATAGAACTGACAAGAATGGAGACAGTGGCAGTCAAACTGAACAACAAAGTTCAAATGAAAATCAAGAATCAGAAGGCCAAAAAGAAGTTCGGGACTTGAATCAAGCTAAAATTGAAAGCCCACTTCCACATCCAGAACAGGTCATTAAGAAAAAAACTGAATACGAAATGCACGAACCAGTAACACCAAAAGATGACAATGTTGACAATAACGATATGGCCGCCCAGATCAAAATGCTTGCCCTAAAGTATTCCATCACTTTAAATGAGACAGATCTTCCGCGGCAGAGTGAAAGCTATACAAAGAGACTGCGGAATAAACTGATTCAGACGGGGCGATTTGACTTGCTTGAGAGCAAGAACTGTAAGAAGAGGCTGCCTAAATGTATCATTATTGGTGTAATGAAAGCCGGCACAGAAGCATTCTCAACTTTCCTAGGAGTCCATCCACAGGTGAGATTTTATAATTTGTTCGGTCATAGATGTAATCATACATGTATAACTTTCAATGAGATTCTTTTGTGGACTTTCTATATATATGTATTCTTCGCTGACATTGCTTAGACACTCTTGTCGAGTGGTTTTTGCAAAGATTTTAATTCATATTCAAGGATAATGTACTAATCGCAGCGCAAATTGTATTATATGTTTCCCCAAACGTAGTTTCAAACATTTGAAATACACGTTACATATTTATATTTCTTGTTAATAATGATAGCTTTTTATTCGAGATTTTTTATAAAAAAAATGTTTTTGATTAATAACAGCCGTCGATAATTCATATTTTGTCTTATCACTCTCATTCAGGTAGCTATGCAATTTGGATATGCAGCAATGGTGTTTTTCAGCAGTTCCCAATACGATAATGGACTCGAATGGTACAGGGAACGAATGATGTGTAGTACGAAAGATCAGATTACGATGGAGAAATCACCGCAATATTTCTCGTCCGCACTTGCGCCAAAAAGAATCCATTCAATGGACCCTAATATGAAACTTATTCTTTTAGTTCGAGATCCAATATCCCGAGCTCTTTCACACTTTTTACAAGTAAGTGTACATTTAGAATACTGTTAAAGTCTTTTGAAAATGCGATATAGTTCAGCGCCTCTCATGTTATATGCAGATCACATTATTATCGTCATTATGAGCAGTCACACTAAAGCCTCAGTCTTACTTACTCCCGGCAGAGCCCAGGATCATCCCGGTAAGATACCGGGATGATCCGGGACGATCCGGGGTGAAATTATTGTTGCGGTCACACTTACCCAGGCAGCACTACGGTAGTTCTCAACTAACCACCCAGGATGCGCTCCGGATCATCCAGGCAGAGCCCAGGTGCAGCTACGGTTCATGCCGGTGCTTCCCCGGTCGTTCCCGGATGACGCCGGAAGAGCCCCGGTTGACCCAGGCAGAGCCCCGGTCGATCCAGGCAGAGCCCCGGCAGAGCCCAGGACGATCCCGGCAGAGCCCCGGTAGAACCCCGGTGAGGATTGAAAACGCCCGAAAATGATAACATTGATACATAAAATTTTATTTAATATAATATCTATTGTTCCAGAATAGTTATTCCATGATGATTTTCTGAAAAATCCTGATGCCATACTGGATAGAAGGGAAATGAGAGGGGTTTTTAATACCCAGCAAGTGCAGATCATTCGCAAATTGTCGTTATTCTTTTGAAATGATCCGGGCTTTGCCGGGGCTCTACCGGGACCAACCGTAGCTCTACCTTTATCATCGGGGCTCTGCCTGTAGTTGCCGGGGCTCTGCCGCATTTCCGGGGCTCTACCGTAGCTCTACGTAGCTCTACCGGCTATATCATACCCCGGATCATCCCCGGTTTGTGCCGGCAGAGCTACGGTGCTTCCCCGGTATAACCCCCGGTCGTTCCCGGCAGAGCTAAGGATGAAGCCGGCAAAGCTATACCCTTCCCGGATCATCCCGGACCACCCCGGTGATATTAAATATTTTATTCCATCCGGGATCGAATGCCGGATGTTCCCGGATCATCCCGGATAATCCAGGACGTTGCCGGCAGAGTTACGGATGTACTCCGGTTGTTCCCGGTCGTACCCCGGTCGTTCCCGGATCACCTCGGACGTCTACCTGGGCTCTGCCGGGGCTCTGCCGGGATGCAAGTGAGACTAAGAAGTATTATGATTAAAAGCTCATTATACGGAAAGTATCGAAGAATGACAATCTTATAGACAACCATTATTCTGAGATACTATTTATCTCGGTTTTAATTATGTTTAAATTACAATGAGTAAAATTACGTCTGGAACAAGTCGAATGGATATAATTTATTTTACCTAATAATACAATACTAAACCTTTAGTCTGCTGTCCACCCATGCGACCATTAGCTGGCACTGTCGTGTCGCCTGGTCATAGTATTCGGTCACTGCATATTCAGAAAATTTCCCTAAAATGGCGATTGATTTTGTCCAGATTGAAGGGTGGAAATACTTATTTATCAGACATAATAATTTTGTAAACGTTTATCTATGTTTTCTTTATTTGCAGCAAAAAAGTGCCAACCCAGATCGCCTTAAAGCACAAACATTTGAAGACTGTGTTTATGATAAGAAAACAAAAACAGTAATATCAAGCAGTCCTTATATTCAACAGTCAACATATAGTGTTATATTAAAACGTTGGCTACATTATTTCTCCTTCAAACAAATTCTTATCGTGGACGGTGACACGTTCAAGAAGAACCCCATTCGCAGTTTACACAAAGCAGAAACTTTCTTAGATATTGACCACTCTATAAGTAAAGACAGACTCTATTTCAATAAAGAGAAAGGATTTTATTGTTTAAAGATAAATTCAACAGCGAAAGAGGATTTAGAAATGTCCTGCTTCGGCAGTGAAAAAGGACGGATTCACCCTTCCATAAATCCGGAAGTAGAGAAGGCCTTGCAAAGATACTTCCGGCCGTATAATGAAGAATTTATGAAAATGACGAGCATGAAAATGAAATGGAAGTAACATTTACATAGATTTATAGAAATGTTGTTTGTTAGATGAGCTGGATTTATGTGAATAAACAATCATTTTACAAGAAAACATATTATGTAAACAATGTAACATGGATATTATTGAAGATGAATTTCATTTTATAATACTAGACTAAAGTATGGTAGCTATCGTTAACAGTTTAAAACTACATGTATATTTTAACCGTTGCCCTACTATTTAGAAAAGAGAAAAATTAAAGCCATTATGAAAAAAAGAAAAGAAGAAAAGGAACTACATGATTTGTCGAAATATATTTTCTGGTATGTTTTATTTCAAAAGACATTTTGTGTTTTATACTGCGGCATTAAAATACATTTTGTTAACAACACCTTTGGAAATATTTTGTATAAAATAAGGGCCTCCACTGAGGTTAAAAAGCCAAACATAGCATTTGAATTTCTTACATTAATGAGCTGGGGTACTTTAACAGCAATATATGCAAAGATAGTTAAGAATTATACTTTTTGAAATTAATTTTTAAGTTTTTTTAGCACGATTTGAGTGAAAAGCGTTTAAACACTTTTCATTTTTTGCCATTTTTTTACAATTTGAATTATTATTCTGGAAAAAAGAAGTGCGCGAATGATCTGAAAATTTTCACGAAGATTAGTGTTCTAAACCTACATCATATGGTACATTTATCTGGAAAAAATATTTTCAGTCCCATCATTTCAAAAAACCTCAGTGGAGTCCCTTTAACACGAACAATACAATTGATTACAGAAATAATTTACATTTTACTTACATAATAATGTAATATACTAAGTATTACTTGCTGTACACGGGAAATATACTCGTATACACGTTTATCGAGTTATACATGAACACTTCAATTTCTAGATTTCCTTTGCTTAGATAGAAATAAATTCATTAAAACGTTACTATGTCCTAGAAATGTACAGTATTTTAGTACTTTTGAATTGTGTCTTGTTTTCAATTTATTTTAGTTTGATTAAATGCAACAAATAATTACGAATAACCTTGAAATATCTCAGTTGAAGCATGACACAAACCAGGCTATTGGATTGTGATGTTTGGTGAATTAATTACTCATTATTTGTTTGGGTACCTTATTAATATCATGGATTTACATATATTCGTATGTGACGTTTTTATTTCATTACAAAATATTTATTACATAATTTATTGAAGCCAAATATCGATTTTAATAAAGATTTGAAATTACTCAGTCTTGTAATTCTATATAGCCTATAAAAACACTCTTTCAGCCATAACGCTTCCTTATACCCTGTTTGTGGAATTTTGCGTTTGTTGAAAATATTAAAAAAATGCCTCAAGGGGCAGGACGTGAAGTGGTTGACAAAATGGCTACTGAGTCTATTTTATTTTTGCGAATAAAAATAATCCCTTAATGTCGTCCCAGCCAGTTTTATATCTTCGTAACTAACTCATTTCACATACTATAACTATTACTTATCAGATTAGTGGATGCAATAAATATTACACCCAACATATTTGTTAACCATGTCAATGTTTTTGGTTTTATCTATTGCAATTCAAATTAAAGATCTATTAATTTAATTGTGCAAAATTACTATGGCTAAGACTCTTTAAAGTTGTGTCAGAATTTAATAATCCCAAATATTACATTGTATACACATGCATCTATATGATTTTTATGAAATGTTTGTTCAATGGTGACTGTACTTATGGGTTTATGATCACATCCGTGTTATTTGTGCCGTATGGCGGCTGTAAAAAGTCGCCCCGTACATTTAATCAGTGATGTTATATTTTCGATCCTTGAAGATCGTTCAGCACGACATTATTGTTGTGCTTGTGGTGTTTTTGGTTTCAACTTTTCGGCATTTTCTAGTCGGGTGGTTCCAATATTCCTACTTGAATAATGTTGAATCACCCTTAGGATATGTTGCCTGCTTTTTAAATTTGTCTTTTGACGTCTTATCTGTGATACGCAGGCTTCATAACCACTGATCCCCTTTCAAAATTCCATTTTATTTAGTTCCGCCCATTGTTTTCTCGTTTAGGGCACACGCTTTTTATTACTTGGGGACCATACGCCGCTTTTCATGGAATGGCACGGAAGTGTCACATTGAAGGTTCCATGATAACCGCCGTATGAACACATCTAAGGATGTTTCTAAATTCAAAATTTTACTATTTCACGTTTAAATGTTGAATTCTGCTTAAGCCGGTGCTAGGGGGCGTGGACGGTAACTTGCACTTTCCAGTACCGTCCATGAACAGGCTCAATCAAACCGAGCCTGCAACATTTTCAATTTTGCCGTGTTGGGCTCTCTGTAGGGATTCTTTATTTATCTATTTTTTGATTAACTTATATGCAAAATTTGAAATGGCAAGTATTAGTATTAAAGCGTCAACATATACATTTGTATTTACATTTTTCTTTTTATTACACACATTACTAAATTTAATTAATATAAGATATTATTCTTTCCTTTTTCATCCTTCTGCTCATTTTCTAAAATGGCTATAATTCTGATATAATACCTGACTAAAAACATAACAAAATAAATTCATTTTTACATATCAATGTAAATGCTAAAGTTATCATGGTTTGTATTCTTAAATAAACGGGCCTTAAACGTGGTTCCAAAAAAAAATAATAAAGCTTTCTTAAGTATAAACGATTGTAGGTATATATGACCCGCTTCTTTCTTCGCAATGGTTATATTGAAACCAACCTTTTATACCAGGCCACATATATAGTCTTTACAACAAAGTTCTTGTAAATAATAATAAATAATGACTAAATTTTGAAACCAAAAGATAAACAAAATGGCGGCATCATGTGACTAAAGTAGTTCCAGAATGTCGTTTATTATGTCAGAGGTCTAATGCCAAGCATTATATAGTCGAGGATATTAGACATCAATTGTAGAAATAGCCAAAAGGTTATACCCGTTGAAGATCTCAACGATAAGTATAGATACATTGTTATAACCACTTTCATTGTTCCAAATGAACATTTAGTTCAAACATATCGAAATAGAGAAGTTGAAAGAAATAAGAGCTATTCTAAAGAAAGTTTTTTTTTCCAAGCACCTGACCATAGTTAAGAACCAGTTTTCGAAATCATGTGGTTAACTCTGTTGACGTTAGGATAGAGTGAAATATGAATATGCTTTTGGACTATTTTGGACTTGGAAAATGAAAACGAGGCTAGAGGGAGTAAAATATGCATTTGATACTGAATTTTTGGACTCGATATATAAAATGAGACTAGATTTAAATTATTGGAACCAATAATGATTTGTAAAAGGGACATCATGTCAGACAAATGCTGGAATGTTTATGGTCTCATTTTTTTAATGTATGAAATAAATTTTTTAATGCTATAGGGCTATATCTTATAAAATATTTAGATAAAATTTGCAAACAGTACTTTGTTGTTTCTATATTTTTATGTTTGATTTCCGAATGAGTCCGAATGTAGTATGTCTTTGTTTTTTTAACATATATAAATATCGTGCGTAAACAAAAAGTTATACTGCTATTTTGAGTCAGGTTTTAAGTTTTAACAATTTGCCAATGATTTTATGCATGCTCCATTCACACTGAAGGAAATATGATCATATAAACTTATACAACAGGAATTTTGGAAGTATTCCTTTTCAAAATTTGAGCAACATTTTTATTAATTACAGGGAACAGATATACAGTTTTGTACATTTTATATACATTTGTACATGTACCCGATATGGCAGTTAATGATGTCACATAAAAAACAAGTCACACGTACCTTTACTTAATTTCCAGTTATTTTGAAAGGATGATAATAATATTTCTTAAACAGTCCGGCAATGATAATAAGTCAGTTTCATCATTTTGTACTCAATTGTTATTGTTTTACCTTTAGCTGTTTGTCAACTTTGGTTGTATATAAATGACTTATAACAATATAAAACAGAACATCGAGTATTTGAAAGAGCCCATCAAAACATATAAAATTCATTTTCTAAATACTTAAGTACATAACATAAAGATGATCGGCTAGAACAACTTTAATCAGATATGCGATTTTAAAGTTTAAAAAGAAAAACAAAATATTTTTGATTTTTGGACACCGGTAAGGTCACTTTACCAGTGGATACACAATAACAGCAATTTTATCTTTCCCGTTAACACATATATTTCATCGAATTCCATAAGATTCATAATTTAGATAAAATCAAAGGGCTGCATGCTCTGTGGTATTTTCTGATCTTTCCTGTATAAGTTTATTTTATATACATGTACTATTATTCATCTTACGCAGCGACTGCGTTTAACAGTTTGTGATTGATACATTTGAAATTTTGCATGCTTAGAGTTGCATCAAAAATCATTTTTCATTTTTTATTACAGCCACACTTTATCCTTGCATATCGTGGCAACTTCCTTTAAAAAGACACTTCAAAAAAAATGTTGCCTCGACAAGAATTTTAACCTCAGGCCTCTCACACCCTAAACGAACCCTACCTCTGCACCACAGTGAAGTAATACGTACGTAGCGTGAATAAAAACAAATATATTGTAATTCTAAAATTGAGAATTTTCATTTCGTATTTGTAATCCTTATTTATTTCGAGGTACTTTGTTCACGATAAACCTGTTGTTAAACACTGATGAAAATAATTTAGCGAAAATCTTCTCGCCAAAACAGTCCGACATGTATATATTCCATTACTCGACAGTAAGATTTATTTGGAGTATTCGGTAATCGACATAGCTAAAAATAGCATTTTCATTGATTAAGCTTTATTGGGTAAAAAAGATATTCATCCGCGAAATTTGTGATTGAAACTTCATATTTCTATTGACTAATGTAAACTTTTAATGCACTGTAATTCGTTCAATGCCTACATTAAAAATTATTATTTCTTTAAATTGCTGGTTTTAAGCAGTTTTGAGTGAGAACTACTTTGCGTTGTTAGGTCTGTGAGGAAATTTTGTGTTTGACCGTGGATGTTAGCTATGTATTTACTGATCTTGCGATCAGAAAATACAAAAAGCGTATATTTTTAATGTATTGAAGCCAAATGCAAACACATATCAGTTAATTAATATTTTATACGCATGGTCATTAAAACAAATCACTAAAATAAAATATACACTTGTATATGGTTATTCTTTACTTTTTAGGAAAAACATAGCCGATGTGACAGTGGTGGTGTTGGTAGTTTTCACTCCGGATCACGGCAGTGCAAGGGCACAGTTTAGCCACCGCACCGTTCCCGGACAGGCTGTCAAGCAGTTTACCAGTACTAGTTGCATTCACTGTTGCAAGAAACTGAAACTTCTGTATATACCAGAGCAGAGGTACAGCGCGAATAACTGTAGAAAGGATTTCATGAGCAATCACAAAAACAATTGTCCTCCACCGTCCGTGAATCGAACCAAGGTCGCCCAGTTCACAGCTCTACTAGTGAGACTAAAACGTGGTGTAATTATCCATGACCGGTACTGTTATAAAATATTTCAACTGTCACATTTTTTATGTTTCTCTTAAGATTGGCACTGTATTTACTAGCAACTGTGTGTATTATTTTCATTGGTTCTTTTGTCGTATAACGTGTATTTATTTTCCTATAATGATGCACTAACGCCATTTCCGGTTTTACAGTGTATTCACTTCCGGTGTGTAGTTCCCAGGTGAAATGAATTCCCATCACAGTAAGTTCACTTGTTTTTGCGATATATTTTGACCTTTTGTGTGTTGGTAGAATAATATTATCGCGTAAATTGAACGTGTCTATTGTTATTCCATTTTTACAGCTTCCGTGTTTGGTACATGCTTGATTTTTCCTAAAGAAAGAACTTCGAACTATATAGGCGCTGTTTGCCGGAAGTTCAGATATCATGTCCGACAAAGTGCGATGGTTTAGTTTTTGAGGAATAATAAATTCATCTAAGTCCGTTGAGGATATAAAAACACTTCTGCCCTTGTACCTATACAAGCAGTCATTTAGGGCTGCAAGTTGTCCGTAGTAATGAACTTCACTTCCGTGATAGGCCATATATTTTGGAATGTTCCATGGCAACAAACTTAACAGACCATTGCGTTCGTAATACTCTAAAACTTGTAATACTTTTTGCGAAATATGGTGAATATAGAATATGAATTTTTCTATCCCAAGAAGACGATTAAGCTCAATCCATTCTATAAGTTGTGTTGAATCACTAAACATAGAGTGCAAAGGTGACACACATGCGATAAATTTATGCTGATGGGTATGTTGAGTGATTTTCACGACTTTTATAGCGTGAGGAAGATGTCGTGCAGAATTCCTGTCGTAGAAGGAGACTGTATCCGGAGCCACTTTCCCAGTCATATTACATATGATAAACATTGCCGTGTACCTAATAAGACAAAATATTCATATTTAGACATACATGTAGGAATAAGAAATAATCACTCCATTCTTTTAATACAAAATATTTTGTACCACGTGTCACAAGAAATTTAACACAAGCACTGATATCTGAATGAATATTTAAATGAGCCGCGCCACGACAAAACCAACATAATGGGTTTGCGACCAGCGGTCCGCGCAGTTTGCGCCTCCGCGCAGTCTGATCAGGATCCATGCTGTTCGCTATCAGTTTCTCTACTTTTAATAGAGTTGGTAAGTGAACAGCAAGGATCCAGATCAGACTGCGCGGATGCGCAGGCTGGTCTGGATCCCTGCTGGTCGCAAACCCATTATGTTGGTTTTGTCATGACGCGGCTCAAATAAAGAATTACTATTTGAATATCATATAAATGTTATTTATATAACTATCTAAACATATCATAAATTATATTACTTCATAAATATCTTACAATTTCTAAAATCCACATGTTACCATTAAGCCAACAAAAAAGACCTTTAGAGGAGGACCCTAGATAATGTTGTTATACTTGTTGGTCAACCCTTTTGTATGTACAAATGCACATTATATTTATGCTTAAGATAATGATTATAAAATGTGTAAATTTATCATGTACAAAATATACAATATCATCCCATTCTTCCCCAAGTTTTGTTTCGTTTTGCAACAATACTTACTTTTTTCATTATTATTAAGATTATTATTATTCTTATATTTTGTAACAGAGAAACATATTTTTTAAACGATCTTCTTTTCAAAGATTTTTACATTTTTACAAACTACAAGATAAGACGTAACTAGGGTCTATGTTGATCTACAGATAAATTTATACATGTATATTTATTTATCTTTTGACAAGTTTATCAGGTTGAATTTTCTGAAATATGCTAAGACAAGGCAATCATACATTTTTGCTACAAATGTCTAATTAATGTAGGCAGTTATCATATGTTATTGTATTAAGTTTTACATCTGTGCATCGTATTTAAATACAAAAATGATACATGTGTATCTTAATATTACTTCTGATGAATTATGAAAGATAGTAATGTATTATGTTCAAAACTGCTGATTTTTTCTTTGTATCTTTATATTAAAACAATTTTATGTTGCTATGATGCTTATCTTTAAATAAGTTTGTCGTCACGGGTCTTAGACTCTCTGGATTTTACATGAATAAGATCTATATCTATCAAATAGAAAGCAATAGAATCCATTACAAATGTCTTAAAAGTCAAAATAAAAATGTATTGCAGGCTTTGTATAATTGAGCCTGTTAACGGACGGTACTTCAAAGTGCAAGCTACGGTCCACGCCCCCGAGCACTGGCTAATTTAACATGAGATGGTAAAATATTTTAATTTTGATACATCAGCAGATGTTTTCATACAGTTGTTATCATGGAACCTTCAATGTACTACTTTAATGCCATTCTAACTCACCATGGCAATGGTGTTGAATGTGCAAGGCTCTATTATTATGATATTCTTTTCATTTCATAGTTAACATTTCATATTTTGGAATCTTACTTAATTCGGGGTTAAGATTTACACATAGATTTGACGTCATATGGAGATGGGCTCGGCTTATAAATAATTGTTATAAATATGTATTTACCTTGCATGGTGGCCCTCCGGTATGTGCCTGATATAGCCGTTTGTGAACTCTGTTGTTTTTGGTCTCAGTTTGTAATGCAGGATACACCTTACATATGAGTTGTTCCTCAATTTTGTTAAACCAATCACCCTCAAATTATAAGGTCTAAAAGAAGAAGAAAGCAACAACAACAACAAAAAAAAAGCAAACAAAAACAGATAAAATACAATTTGTTTAGTAAAACTGCAATGTCAACATTTTCAATGTAATTCCACCGTTTAGATACCCACTCTACAAGATGTGCTTTTACTAATATACTGTTTTAAGGTATGATCACCCTGAACTGAATTATTGAAAACAGAGATCAGTTATACAGCATAAAACATATGCAAGCACAATTTAACAAAACTTATGAGCGGTTCACAAATTGTGAACAAGTTTGAATAGCAGAAGGGCTCTTTGGAACTCTAAATTATCTATAATGTCATCCTTATGAAATGCATTTTTCTATTGATAATAATTAAGAAATAAATGATAACATTCATGTTACAAGCGACAAAAGCATTTTTTTTTCTCATAATGTTTGAAAATATATGTATGTATAAAATGTTAGCCTACCCAACAAATTTTAAACACTTCTTTTATCATTTTACTGCTTAGAAAGCCTAATTCAATATATCCCTAAAATTAACGCAATTGGGGGGTTGTTTTTGTCTGAAGTACGAGGGTTGTTCAAAAAGTAATTGGACTGGGAGTCTTGCGTATTCAAATTTCATTCAATTTAGAATATTTTCATATGTACAGCAATAGTAAAATGTTTTCTACAAATCAAACATAAGTTTTTTAATCTATTGTGCTAAACGCGCTTTTCCTTTGCTATTGAATAACCATGGTAACACGCACCCGGCGCAGCACATAAATATAGTTATTGGAGCTAAGGTCTACTTCTAATTTATTCATAAATAACTATTTGTTTTCCCCTGTATTCCATCAATACGTTGCAATATATTAATGTGACATTATGTCCAAATTTGACGTCATTCGAACATGAAATGGCCTATTAATTAAGTTTTGAACAGCAGCGGTCATAGCGTTAGATGTAGAAATATGACATTTGTTAACAAACAGAAAATGTGTGCCATCGTTAAATTTTGCCAACAGATTGACTATAATCATTCAGATACACACAAAATGATTAAATAAACAAAGGACAATTATCCTGCCACCAGGACACTTGTTTTCAGCTGGCAAAAGCAATTCAAAAACTGCAAATACAAGATCACGAACGAGAAAGGGCGAGGATGAAAGTTGAAAATTGACGGGACGTTAGTGACGTCAATTGCAAAAGCGCTACAAAAGAATCCACGGTAAACGGTACGCGAACTGTTTATCGTTGTTTGTATCTGCTTCGGGTCTACTTATTCAGTTTTAACCAAAGGATTGTAAATAAGACATTTGTTATAAACACTATTTTATTGTATTTAACTAGATATACGCGTAATCAATGAATTAATGTAATAGTTAACGGTAATAATTAGTAGTGTTTTCGAAAACTTGTTTTTATAAACGATAGACTGTGCTAAGTAGAAAAGGATACTTTTCAATTGAGAAATATCTTTATTGTTCTGTATATAATCATATTGTTTTAAAAACATACAATGAGTAAATTAATAAAATAAATTGCTTTTGCTTTAAACATTTTCAGTCCTATTGAGTTCCAAGGTTACTAAAAAAACACGAGAAAACCCGGAGAATGGCCGGCTATCGGGCATTTATTTATTTATTTATTTTTTGAAACAGTGGATCGAGAATGTGATCGCTTTTTTCTTGCTTCATCTCCACATATGAGGCAAAGTAAAAGATACGTGACTCATACACCTAGAGACTAGGGAGACTACTTTCAGACAGAATGACGCTTATTACAATTTCGATTTATTTTACGACGTCATGAACGTCAATAATTGTATTGTTAGCGTGCGCCGCGTTTCGAACCCCTTGTCATTTGAAAACTTCAGAGAAATTTCATTTGTTTACATTTTGTTTTGATTTTTTCACTGTATATAGAGAACATGTTCCGATATTTGTCTCATGTAAAATTTTGTACGTAAATTTAAAAATGTGAACAGTAGAGCTGTAGTCCTATTACTTTTTGAACAACCCTCGTATATCGATTGATCTTGTCAAATTGAAAATACATTTACCATGTAGTTTTAATTTTATAAGACGTTGAAAATATCAGGTACCAAATTTGTAAATAACCAAATAAATACCTATAATGATTATACAATCAAGATTAAACACTTTCGTTTCTTTCAAAAATGAATCTGAATGATACAAAAAATGATGATAAAAGAATAGAAAGAAAGAAAAAGAAAGTTGACCCTACTGGGGTTTGAATTCACAACCCTTGATTTCAAAGCAGTTGCCAGAATTTGTAGCCAAGCTAAATACTCTTCAAGGTGGAGTTTATGCATTTGGATGGTAACACCTTCAGACATTCATTTAATGTATGTGTAATGGCAATTGATGGGTTTTTGATGGTGGAAATGAGGGTAAAACATCCATATAATAAGTGCATATCGACAAATTAAATAGTGAACTGCGTTTTCCATTTTCTTTTTATTAAAACGGCAGTAATGAGATTTGAGAGTTTAAACATACCTTTTGTTCATCATTCATGTTTATAAAATCAGCATTGATATCCTTGACTTTATCAAATAAAACATTTCTAAGAAGTTGGTAAGCAGGACATTGTGTTAACACATGTATTTGTGTTTCAACATTTTGTTTACAAATTAGACAGATCCTGTTGTTAATATCTAAATTCTCACATCTCCCTGTTTCCAGACGTAAGGGTACAACTCCACATCTAAATTTTGCTATTGTTAAGTATACATATATTTTAGTTTCATACCGATATTCAAACAGTTGATATGTCCGAAATTTGTTTCTGGTATTACCAACAAAACCAGTTGGACTAGATATACGTTGGTTCCATTCATTCAAATTCATACTATTTTGCCCAACCATAACACAAAATTTCCTAGATGACAAAACTTTACATATATCTTATATGTGATAAATTTGTCAATTTTAGATGTTCTACAAAATATGCGCTCCATATGCACAATACAGTATGCGCTCCATATACACAATTCAGAAACAATTTTAAATTAAAAACAGATCACCAGTTCATGACACAAAACCAGTGTGTGAAATATGCAAAATGTTAAATTTTACCTACCTTTCCTCAAGATACGCCGAGTAAATTAAAATTGCACTATCCGACGCAACTTTTTTAAATAAGTTTTCAAAATCTTTTTCATCTGAATAAGGTAAGTCTTTTTCATTTGAATAAGGTAAGTCTTTTTCATTTGAATAAGCTAAGTCTTTGTTATTTGAATAAGCTAAAACCTTTTCATTTGAATGTTCTAAGTCTTTTTTAGTCGAATTAAGTATCTTAACACTGTCTTTTTTCATACTATTTACAATTGTATCATTTCTATTGATTACAAATGTTCGTGAAGTATTATCCAAAGATACATCTGCAAATTTAGTCTTTTTAATATCCGAACAGATAAAAATTCTGTACACTATTATAACATATAAAACTAACTTAAAAACTGCTTTAGTCTTCATATTTAATTTAAAGACAAATTATAAAAATATATAAAAGAAAACTTATGAAAAAATGCAATAGCTTAAGGGCAAACAATAAATTTGTAGATATTTTGATACTAAAGTTGATAATAATGGATCAATAATTAATTGTTTTAAGACACGTACGTGTCCTCATAAAAGGCAACTATTTTGATTTGTCAATGTACAGGAATATTTACACATTGCATTAAAACATTTTCCGAATACAGTTTGATATTCATTAGCAGATAGACTGAACGTATGGACCTCTATATGCACATAGATCAGTTATAACTGCCACTAGCGTTCACGTGTTTTTAATAAAAAATTCCAGAACATTTGTATCAACGCTATATGTCGCAACGCCGCTATATGTCGCAACTAACGCTAAATGTTGCAACGCTGACGCTTTATGTCGCAATCAACGCTATATGTCTCAATCGCCTACCGCTAAATGTCGCAACGTTGCCGCTATATGTCGCACAAAAATCGATTGCCGCTTAATGTCGCAACCCCTTGACGCTAAATGTCGCACTTGGTAGGAAAGTAACAGATGGAACTGAAACAAAAAGTAAGTGTTAAAAAATTCAAAGTTTATACTATTTACACATGAAAACATATCCTAGTAACCAAACAAAGGTTTAATTTCGCGGTCTATGGCAAAAACCTTATATGGCCATAGAAACTGTTTTTGATAAAAGGGATGGATTTGGTTTTCAACCACGGACCAGGTGTGAGATCAAACTTTCTCTTTGAAGATGTCTTTCTCACAAAATGCATCAACAAAAACATTTGGATATACATGTATATTTGTAAATATATTATTTGACATAACTTTTTATATTTATCTCAATATTTCTTTGGGAACATTAATGAATCAATATACTATGGAATTGACAAATGTTGACTGCCTACTGCTTACTGTCAACTGCCTACTGTCAACTGCTTACGGCTTACTACTTATTATTCACTGCTTATAGCATTAAAATAAAAATGGACGGCCTATTACAACTGTATTGGTCAAACAATTATTCAGTTGCCGATAAAGTTGCCGTTCTGGAGGTCATGCACAATATAGTGCAGTGGTATATAGGCCACTTCCAACAGCCTTGCTGTTGGGTAAACCCTTTGGCGATGTGGTTGAGGTGTCCGCCTACGGACCAAGAGGTCTGTTGTGTCAGAAGTGTTTGACGGACTCATGCGGTAAGCAGGGAGTGACATTCAGGAGAACTGGCTAGCTCTGAAAAGTAAAGAGGGGAGAAGTGTAGTGGTTGTAGGTATATAGGCAACTTCCATCAGCCTTGCTGTTAGATTAACCCTTTAACGACGTGGTTGAGGTTTCCGTCTACGGACCATGAGGTCTGTGGTTCAAAACCCGGTAGGACCCTTGGTATTTTTCTGCCTCCTAATTTACCTAAATGTTGTTAGCTCTGAAAAGTAAAGAAGGGAGAAGTGTAGTGGTTGTAGGTATATAGGCAACTTCCATCAGCCTTGCTGTTAGATTAACCCTTTAACGACGTGGTTGAAGTTTCCGTCTACGGACCATGAGGTCTGTGGTTCAAAACCCGGTTGGACCCTTGGTATTTTCTGCCTCCTAATTTACTTTAATAGTTTACAGGTACACACATATTCTTAGAACAACATTTAAAGGAATTCACTGATAAATTAATAAATGCATGGACTGTAACATGTAATTCCATAAACGACAGCCAACTGTTGACTGCTTACTGTCTACTTCTGACTTACTACTGCCTACTGTTAACTGCCTACTGCTTACTGTCAACTGCTTACTGCCAATTGCATACTGTCAACAACTTACTCCCCTACTAGAAAACAAGAACAACAACAACAATTAGATAAATAAGTAAATACAAAAATGAATAAAAATAAATAAATACAGGTATTCTTTTATCCGTTTACATACAAAGGTTATAGGCTGACCCATGAAAAAATAGAGAAACTAAAAATCAAGCCAAAAAAGAAATTGTTTTATTTAATTTTACCCATGAAATATGGTGCTATATCAGTCAAATATATTTCATACTTTTTAAAAATAAATATGAAATATAAATATGAAAGTGGGCGGAGTCAAAACTCATATTTATTTCAAGGGACTTCTTTCGCCATTTTGTTTGAAAAATCTTATAAATACAAACAACTTTTTGTTGAATTTTGTTTGGAAAACTATCTAGAATGATAGAAAATGGTCTAACTAAGAAAATAAATCCGAACACCAATATCTTTCATTCAGTCATTAACGCTGTACAGACGTAAATATAACTGCCGTCCCGGCTCGTGAAAATATGTGGCATTTTATCATGTTTCGTGAAAATATATTCCATATTTCACTCAAACGAAAAAATATCCTCTTATTATTATATACTTATAAGTGAAATATTGAGAAATACTGATGAAATAAAATATTTTCAATTTTAGTATTTTCACTGTAAAAAGCTATTTTTCACTGTAGTGAAATATATTTTTCCGTATTTTCACTGCTGTCTTGCCGGACAACTTTCTTATAAATTCAGACAATACACATAATTTAAGGAGAATTCTTTCAAATTGTAATGTCAAAAAAAGAGAAGAGAAATCTATATGATAAACAGACAATTCAAGTTTGTTTCTATAAATACAGGATTTATTATCATCTTGTGGTATGGAAATTATCATATTTCATTCATGGCTACCGCCACTCATAAAATAATTATTGTCTTGCCACTAGATGAAAATAAATCCTGTATTTATAGAAAACACTTGAATATCCTCCATGAATTATGTCATAATATGTTCAAATGATGATAAGACAACAACTTAATACATGTAAATGTGAACATAATATTACCATTCACAAACGCATTCGTTTTCTGATGAAAACGTGACTTAAACAAACCCTGTTTCGATGAAAGCGATGCTACGCAAACTTAGAGCTGAAAACGAGGCGACAGTAAGAAAACGTCCCAAACGTATCTATGAAACAGTGAAAATGAGGCTAAAGAAAAAAACGTCCCAAACGCAACCGTGTAACGACGAAAACGAGGCAACAATAAGAAAACGTCACAAACGTAACCATGTCAGTTTTAAAACGAGGCTACAATATCAAAACGTCAAAAACGTGAGCATGTTTCAATTACAATAAAAACGAGGCTACAATAAGAAAACGTCACAAACGTATATATGTAACATTGAAAATGAAACTACGGGAAGAAGATGTTACAAACGTAACTATGTTATGATAATAACAAGAAAACAACAAGGAAACTTCACAAACGGCATGTTACAATACAAACGAGACTACAATGACAAAACGTAACTAGAATCTATAAGACTTTAACAAAACGCGTAACAAACATATCTATGTAACGATGAAAACAAAACTTATAAGAAAAATATAATTTAGTCCATTCGCTTTAGTATAGTTGGCTCAGAAAGTAGGTCCAAAACCGCACTGACATACTGGTATGTTAACATTTTGGAAATGAATAATTTTGCGATTTATGTCGCCAGAATAAGGCCACTGCCTCCAAACTGACAGAGGTCCAAACAGGAATGTTTCTACCACATATTAAAATTATATTAAAATCACTTTCAATTTTTTGTTTGCATCTGCGTGATGACATAATCTGCATACTTGGACATGACAAAAGTTCCAATAAAAATGATGATAAAATTTATCATATCTTTACAACGTGCTTCTATTTGTGCATTTTATCTATGGTCTTATATTTAAAGTCAAAGTGTTAAAAAATTGTTACGTTTTGACAAGATTCTTGTCATTCAGCATATTGCAGATGTGATATATGTGAGGAACGAACAACTCTGCTTCGAAATAATTTAGAAACATCAAAAATGAAACCATGGTGAAGTTAAAATGAGACTATGATACATTAAGTTAACAAATGTATCAGTGTTACGAGGAAAAAGAGGATGAAACTTATAGTGAAGGGAGAATATGAGATAATAATTTAATGTCATTTACGTGTTCGTGTTCATGTAAATCAGATAATAGAGTAACCATTCACAAACGTGTCCTTGTTTTGATCAAAACGAGAATAAACATGTAATAAGAAAATGTCACAAACGTAACCATATTGCAATACAAACGAGGCATCGTAAAGGAAACGTGACAAATGTAACTATGAAAACGAGGCTACAGTAAATAAACGTCACAAACGAATCCATGTAATAGTGAAAATGTGCTTTATAGGGAGAAAACGTCATGAACGTTACCATGTTACGATAAGAACGAGGCTAAAGAAGGTAAACGTCACAAACGTAACCATAACGAGGCTACAGTAACGAAACGTCACAAACGTAACCATTTAACAATGAAAACGAGGCTACATTAAAGAAACGTCACAAACGTAACCATGTAACAATGAAAACGAGGCTACAGTAAAGAAACGTCACAAACGTAACCATATAACAATGAAAACGAGGCTACAATAAAGAAACGTCACAAACGTAACCATGTAACAATGAAAACGAGGCTACATTAAAGAAATGTCATAAAACGTAACCATGTAACAATGGAAACGAGGCTACAGAAACAAACGTCACAAACGTAACCATGTAACAATGAAAAGAAGGCTACAGTAAGGAAACGTCACAAACGTATCTGCGTTACAGTGACAACGAGGAAAAAGTAAGGAAACGTCACAAACGTATCCGCGTAACAGGGAAAACGAAGCCACAGTAAGGAAACGTCACAAACGTAACCGCGTTACAGTGAAAACGAGGCAACAGTAAGGAAACGTCACAAACGTATCCGCGTTACAGTGAAAACGAGGCAACAGTAAGGAAACGTCACAAACATATCCGCGTTACAATGTAAACAAGGCAACAGTATGGAAACGTTACAAACGTATTCGCGTTTCAGATAAAACGCAGGAAAAGAGACTATAGTAACCCTATTATAATGAAAACGAGGCTACAATAAGGAAATGTGACACTGAAAACCAGGCTGCAATAAGGAAAACTTTACAAAAGTATTTCATGTAATGGTAAAACAAGGCAAATGTATCATTATAAAAATGAAAATGATACTTCATTTTAAAAACGCCACAAACGAAACCATGTTGAAGTAAATGAAGCTACAATATCAAACCATTACAAAAGTATCCATGTAACGGAGTAAAAACGAGGCTTAAACAAAGCACAGTATAATATGAGAAATTGGACACAGCACTTCGGATATCAAAATATTGTTGTATCCGGAAAGAGAACACACTGATGTTTCACATTTTATTACTCAATACATAAGTATATATCTGCTCTGAATTCAAATTACATAGACTGGGCTATTCGACCACTATTTATAATGACAGCTATAAACATTAAATGTTAAGATATAGTTCCCCCTTAGCAATAACAAGTTGTTTGCTCAGTTATGTCAAGTAATATAACAAATATACATGTATACCCAAATGTTTTTGTTGATGCATTTTGTGAGAAAGACATCCTAAAAGAGAAAGTTTGATCTCATACCTGGTCCGTGGTTGAGAACCAAATCCATCCCTTTAATCAAAAACTGTTTCTATGACCATACAAGGCTTTTGCCATAGACCGCGAAATACAACTTTTGTTTGGTTACCAGGATATGTTTTCATGTGTAAATGGTATAAACTTAAAATGTTTTAACACTTACTTTTTGATTCAGTTCCATCTGTTACTTTCCTACCAAGTGCGACATTTAGCGTCAAGGGATTGCGACATTTAGCGGCAATCAATTTTTGTGCGACATTTAGCGGTAGGCGATTGCGACTTATAGCGTTGATTACGACATATAGCGTCAGCGTTGCGACATTTAGCGTTAGTAGCGACATATAGCGGCGATGTGACATACAGCGTTGCTACATCATTCAATGCAATTTTCATCAGCAAATAAAGGGGCACAATTTTTGCTCGATTTCTGGATATATTTCTATATATTTTCCAAAATCAACCGCTGAAAACAGTCAACTGCATATCAATTGAACTTTTGTTCCAATATCATGGTATGCACACAAACTAGTTTGTTGAAAAATCATTTTTCAATATTTGTTTAATGCATTGCATAGAACAAATATGATAGATAAGAAGCTCGATATTGATAAATATACACCTAAACAACAACAACAACAACAACAACAACAAGAGATTACCTAACGGCGCAGGTCACTTTCGTTGTGATTGATCATGATATCCTTTCTATGTACCTCTGCCCATGCAGAAGTACAGCACTTAACCTTGCAAGAGTGAAGGCAACTATTAGCTGTAAGCTGCTTGACAGTATGCCCAGGGCTCTGATTTATTGAATGTCGCTTTCTGTCGTGATCCGGAGTGAAAACTATCAACGTGGCTTAACCATATGATCCGAATTCTTTGTAGATTGGACCATGGTATAGCTTGGACCCCCCTCTTTTGCAACATATAACACAGGGTCATATTTACGGCTTTTTAAGAAACAAGGTCGCAAAATGCCAAAATGAAAAAGGCCCTAGCCCGTATGCCATTTTTTTCTGCTACTATAAAGGCTGTACAAATACACAATATTGTGTATGTACTCTATTGCATTTTAGTCCGAGACACTTGCAAACCCATGTGGGGGTTCATGTTGCTTTGCATTTTCCTAAAATTAAACAGTATTCAAAATCGCTCATCGCTAAGAACCCAATCTGCTAAGAATGAAACTGTTCAGTAATGCTATTTTTTTATTCTTTTACTAAACTGATCAAATACACATGCCGTTTTTCGCGACTCTGTAAATATGGTAATGCACGACCGTGAATATTATTATTTTGACGTGACGTCATTTGCGATTTATAAACATAGCGTTAGGACGTTACACTATAGGCTCATGAATGAAAAAAGGCTCTTTTTCAATTCAATGGTCTTTATTTTTGGTATGTGATGAAAAGTATATTAAATTCCTGTAAGTTCATTACTTAATTAATTGAATTCTTAGGTAAAATATTATTATGCTTATAAGAGGCTCGCATATTATAACTTTTATTCAAATTTTTCAACAAATTCAGTATTAAACTTAGACTCATTCAATACCCTCTATTTTTACTTTAATGTTATGAAATACATTAAAATTATTTACCATTTCGTCTCCTTTATATTATTCTAATATTTATGTCAAAAGACAATGAATTCTGTTTTGTTCAAGATAGTTATGTTAAGAGAATATTGATTTTATAATTATAATTTGTCATGACTCTGATCTGCTTATTTGTGATTAATTGTATTCATGTATTGTATTACATGTATAAGTCGGTTATCGTTGTTTCAGGTGTTTATGAAGCTGTATTGTTTACATAGAGTGCTACAAAAATAAACAAACAAAAACAAAAAAAAAAAAAACAACAACAAAAAAACAAAAAACAAAAAAAAAAAACCGAGTGACTTGACAGTGAAGAGTTTTCGATTATTGCGATAAAGTAAAGCAAAAGTCTCGAACCTGCATCGACTGACGACAGGCTTCGACTTTATAAAACTGCACCGTACATGGGCAGTTAAATCAATTGCAGTTATTGAACCTTAAGCGAACACTTTCTGTTGCTTAAAGAAACATTGCCACCAGATGCCAGCAATCAATGGCGACATATTGTTCTTGAACTTTTTAAGTAATAAACCGTGACTCTAAGACGGTCCGATTGTGTTACGGATTGGCAAGTCAGTAGCTTTAATGTTTCCCTGTTTACAGCAATCTTGGGCACTTGGTTCTGACCCAAGAAAAGGTGACCGTTGCAAAATGTCCGTAGATTATCGGCCCTTGTTCTGTGTCGAGTTCGTTATATAAATGAAATTACGTATTTTCGTAAAAACACACCATATGTAATCTGCTGTATTTGATTTTGAGGAAAAATTGCTTGTGCAATAAGTTCCAATTAGCGGTCATACAATTAGTTTTCTGACAGCTCTAAATACAAAAATATGACCCAGTCAGTAAGCACGTGAAATTATAGACCTGCTTATATACAGTTCTAAAATAAAATAAAAAAGAGAGTAGTGATGAATTATTACACGAGAAATAAAGTTTAAACACTTGACCTGTTAATTACACTACCATTCCTACTGGAAGTATGAGGAGAAGGGTTGAGGTCATCACCTGGCACGTGGCGAGTTCACACGTTATTAAAAAATTGACTATATAATGTCATTTTAGGTTACGTAATCGTAAACATTTACCAAAAATATCCACCAGTAAATGTTTTGTAAACGCTCCAACGCCATACTTATAAACAATTACATTTTTGGTAAGAGCAACACATTTGCTTATGCTTCCATAATTTGGTAAAGAATAAACTAGACTCATAAATTAAATCGTTTAGTAATTTTAAATTGGTATCGCTACTTGTCACATCACTATTTCTCAGCTCAATTAGGTCGTCATGTCGTGACATTGCTTTCAATCACAACCAGTTTAAAATTCCGGGGTTTTCTAAACTGCAGGTGTATATATCGGTATAAAAATAATTCATTAACCGGGATATTATTCATAGATGGCGCTATAATAAATATATTTAGTCATAAAGATTGTAGGCAGGTTATATGGCCCTATATAAGCGGCTATTTGTAAATATAACCCTAGCCGGTAGACTTATAACGAAATTATAATAAAGCAAGCAACACTTTTGAGAGAAAAGTGGGATGTCGTCATGAATCGAGAGAAGACGTGTATATAAAACTTTATAATACTGCACGTTTGTAACGTCATTTTTCATTGGATAATCGAGACGTTTATATTATTAGTGATGAAGATCGTTGACAGGTTATATGGCCCTATATAAACGACTATTTGTAAATATAACGGCGAGGGTTATATTGCAAACAGCCGTTTATATACGGCCATATAACCTGTCAAAAATCTTTATTGGCGTATTTGTGGATATGAAATGTCTATTAGTGCTGAGAAGAAACATGCTTCATAGATTATCTTTAAATTTCAATAATTATAAGGTTTGTTTATCGAAACCGGATACAGAAGTACTGTTTCAAATGTAATAATTTCTCTCAGTGCTGTTGAAAACATCCACACCAACCTCGCCAGCTGACCTATCTATAAATGATTGCTTTATTGCTGATACAGAGAATCGGTTGGAGCATAACTGTAATCACATATTTCCTCATATGATACCAGTACTGGTTAGTTCCAAGCATGCGTACCAAAGATTGGTTCAAATAGCTTTAAAGCTTTCGTCACAATTGGGCTAAAGTAAACATGTTTAAACAAAGAACTAAAGTCGTTAACATAGATAAAAATGTTCTGGTTAGAATATTCATACAAAATAACAGCACTACTTTAAAAGCTCTATTCCTCTAAATGTACACATTTGTCGTATTTTACAAGGCTATATACTAGTATATTACTAATACCGTTCTTTATTTGCAAATATTATCAAACAGCTGGTAAAGTTTATGTATAAACATTGTTGTTTATTTTGTTTAATTACTGAATCATACGAAATTATTTTGTGACACAGTTGTCGTTTATTGATATGGCGATGCAACAGTAACATATCGCTTAAGCAAAACAGAAAATGCGAATTGGAACGTTTCATAGTTTAATAAAATACTGTATCGTCCATTCCATTTTAATTGATAAAGTAGTAATTGTTATGTCCCAAACAGTACACCGTTAATGTAAAATCGTTTGTTAACCTATTTTACGAAGG